>NC_134880.1:48448036-48468036 GCF_041734735.1 Babylonia areolata | reverse complement strand
GGCTTCAAATCAAATAAGTATCAAACAGTTGTAAATCAAACATTCATGTATAAACTGTTGATTATAAGCTGCAATTACGCAATTCAAATGCTTTACACAACAAGCATTGACCCCGGGGGGCTCATTAGACCCCCGCCCTGTAGGGTTTCGTCAAGAAAGCAGTTAAAACAAACTGTGTTTAAATCGGTCAGCTACGTTTAGAGAAATCGTAATTTATCCTTTTTGACCCTAATGGGTGTGACCTTGACCTTTCGTGCTTGAAAAGGTTCGTGTGTCTATCTCTTAAGGTTGTGATCTCATACACCAAAAATGAAGAGATTTCGTTCAGTCAGTTCTGAGAAAATGCCCAAACAGGTAAATTGCCATCATCGGGTTTGAACCACGAATTGCCCATTCGCTGTTGGTCCTACGTGGAAATGGTTAGGATACTTCATGTAGCGCTTTCGTCAAGGAACCCATTAAAAACAACTGCATTTAAATCGGTCAACTACTTTTAGAGAAATTGCAATTTATGCGTTTTGACCTTTTTTTTACCCTAGTGGCTGTGACCTTGACCTTTCGTGCTTGAAAATGTTCGTGTGCCTAGCTTTTAAGGTTGTGAACTCACACACCAAAAATTATGTGATTTCGTTCAGTCAGTTCCGAGAAAATGCCTGGACAAACACACACACACACAGACACACACACACATACACACACACACACACACACACACAGAGACACACAGACAGAGCAATTCCAGTAGGTTAGGCGATGAAGTTGCCATAAGAATACAAAACCGATTAACTGACGGGAATCTAATGATTTTCTACAGAGAGAGTCAGAGAGAGAGAGAGAGAGAAGAAGAAGAAGAAGAAGAATTGCTGATACTGACACCGAAAAAATGCAGAAGCCCGTTTATAAGGTAGTTGGGCTTGGGTTACTCCTTATATCCGAGAACTCTGTTATAAGGAACCTCGGTTATAAGGAGTAAAAAATTTGGTCCCGAGCGCTCCTTATAATATATATATATATATATGTGTGTGTGTGTGTGTGTGTTTCTCTGTGTGTGTCTGTCTGTCTGTCTGTCTGTCTCTGTCCCTGTCTCTCTGTCTCTGTCTCTCTTCCCTCTCTCTCATCTGCACAACACCCTCACTCCAGGCGACGTGTGTACACTAAAGATGAAACACACTTTTTTTCCTCTCTGTGTGTGTGTGTGTGTGTGTGTGAGTGCCGCTACGTGCGTTCGCGCGTGCGTGTTTGTCTGTGTCTCAGTGTGTGCGTGCGTGTGTGTGTGTGCACGGTGTGTGAATGTACGTGCGTGTGTGTGTTTATGGATGTGTGTGTGGGTGTGTGTGTGTTATGTGTTGTGAATGTACGTGCGTGTGTGTGTGCCGTATGGATGTGTGTGTCTGTGTGTGTGAGTACGTGCGTGCGCGCGCACGCGCGCGTGTGTGTGTGTGCGTGTGTGTGTGGGTGGGTGTTAGCCGTGCGAAAGCATCAAGGAAAAAATATACCGGTCCATTGCTTCATGAGGAAGGGACGTTACCAATAGGTTTTCGGTTCCCTGCCTGCCAGTGTTATCGCCCTTCCCTTGGAATTCTCGAGAAATTAGTCAGTGGAGAGAGAGAGAGAGAGAGACAGCAACTTAGAAACCTTGTTTGACCGGAGTTTACAAATGTATCTCAACGATCCGTTTATTGCTTGACCCTGTCTTCGTTTTTATTTAGAATGCTGGAAGGCTGAGTTGCAATTTATTTTATTTTATTCTGCTTGTTGTTGCTGTTCAGCAAAAAACCAGTGTGTTTCTTGTTTCTAAAATTCGAGCTGTCCTCCACAGAGAGAGCGTGTAGCCATTGTGTAGAGCCTCTTTTTTTTTCGTTGTTGTTGTTGTTGTTGTTTTTTTTGTAACTGTCTGCAAGTGTATTGATGGTTTACTGTCAATGTGGTTTTTCTGCATAATTCTGCCTACCTTTTTTTTTCTTTTTCTTTTTTTCTTTTTGTAGCCGTGGGTGTGTGTGTGTGCGTGTGTATGTGTGTTTTGTTTTTTGTTGTTGTTTGTTTTTTTTTACGTGCGTCGGCTAAGTGCATGCTGCTCACGGGGCCTCGGTTTATTGTATCAACGGAAAGACAAGCATCCAGACCACCAGGCAAGGTCTCGATACGTGGGAAAGTAAAAAAAAAAAAAAAAATTTTAAGTCCGGGTCTGTATAATGGGGCTCAAACCCATGGAAACTCTGTTTCTGGTCTGGTAGTGTTTACAACAAGCCAGACCACTGGGCCATTCTACGGACCTTTTGAGGTTTCTTTTTTCTTCTTCTGCTTCTTCTTCTTCTGCTTCTTCTTCTTCTCCTTTTTTTTTTTTTTGTGTCATTGTGTGAATAAATCTTTCAACATTATACCAAGTGTGTTTTGTTGTTATTTTTGTTGTTGTTGTTTCTTTTTTGTTTTTGTTTGTTTGTTTGTTGTTTTTTGTTTTTGCTTTTTTCGTTTGTTTGTTTTGTTGTTTTTTTGTTGTTGTTGTTGTTTTTTGTTGTTGTTTTGGTGGGTTTTTTTGTCTTTTTGTTTGTTTGTTTTTTGGGGTTTTTTATCGTGTTATTTCCTGTCGTCAGTGCTGGCGAATTTTCTTCTTTTTCTTTACGTTCTTCTTTCTTTCTTTCTTTCTTTTATTCTCCTCTTTTCCTTTGCGTGCAAACATCTCTCTTTCACTATCACATACTCACGCACACACACACACAAATACGCGCAAACACACACACACACACACACACACACACACACACACACACACACACACACACACACACACACACACACACACACACACACACACACACACACACACACACACACACACACACACACACACACACACACACACACACACACACACACACACACACACACACACACATACACGCGCGCGTGCGCGCGCGCACCAAATATAATCACTGAAATATATCAGTCAATCACTTTAATGTCTGAAACACAAAGCATTCAAAAACATTTTGCCTTCCGAACAAAAGTTATAGGAATTTAAATGTTTAATGAGACTACTACTACTACCACTACTACCACTACTACTACTACTACTACTAATGATAATAATAATAATATTCATTATAAATAGTAGTAGTGGGGGGGGGGGAGAGGAGCAGCAGCAGTAGTAGTAGCTGTAGCAGTAGTAGTAGTAGTAGTAAATTCCATTCAAGCTGAAGTGGAACCTAAATGACATGGTCCATTGCGGGGAAGGGACTTGGGTGGAAGAGTATCGCATCACAGTAACAATGATTATCATATTTGTTAATACGTGCCGTAAAACGCGAAAATTCAACAGACAAATACATCAGTCAAAAAGTCTACTTTTAAAAGTACACACACACACACACACACACACACACACACACACACACACACACACACACACACACACACACACACACACACACGCAGACACACACACACACACACACACACACACACACACACACTGACAATCTGACCCCGAGTGTAATAATCATTATTGATCAGTGGAAGCATGTGTGTTACTCGCGTACACACAGACACACACACACACACACACACACACACACACACACACACACACACACACACACACACACACACACACAGACTCAAGGCAACGATGAGTTGATCGATTACAGTGGTTAGACATTAGACTGAAGACTACTACTACTACTGCTACTGCTGCTGCTGCTACTGCTAGTATACGCACAACACATGATTTCAAATTAACAACAACAAAAAATGTTAGTAATAGGCAATAACACAAAAACCAAACTCACCCAGCAGCTGTTCAAACAACCTTAGCAGTGGCTAGGCCCACGCACTGACTAATCAAATCAGCATCAAATGGCTTGATCACATTGTGAGGTATTGCACAGTGAAACAGAATACAATGTTTGGTCTTTCAGTATCTCTCAGTGACACACTATCTGAATCCATGTTGCAACAGGCAAACAGGCTTAATTAAAGCGACAACCAATATTTCATGAGGTAGACTGCAGGCTTAACTGCGTTAAAACATCAGATTTTTGATTTTCCATACGATTTTTGTGAGGTTAGCACAACTGAGGGATGTAACGGTGTTTGTTTGTTTGTTTGTTTGTTTGCTGTTACTGCTGCTGTTGTTACTGCTGCTGCTGCTGCTACTACTGTTGTTGTTGCTATTGTTTTTCCTCTCTTTTTTTATGATGTTCATCTGTAAACTTTTGACTCTCTCTCTCTCTCTCTCTCTCTCTCTCTCTCTCTCTCTCTCTCTCTCTCTCTACATAACATCACAAATGTTAGATCACAGTTTATCACCAAGTGGGAAAGTTCGAGGTATTTGGTGCCTTGTGGTTGTAGCATTATATTTTCGGACATGCACAATACACAAGTATCAGTTCTGAAAATCACAGAAATAATTATACAAATAAAAATTTAAAAATAATTTATTTCAAAATTAAAAAAAAACGTTGAAAAGTTCTTGCAGAACCGAAGGGTGTACACATATTCCTGAGTAACTACACAGCTGTATAAATCACTTACTATAACACCGTAAGGATAAAACATTCATTCACACGGCATCTCCAGCACAGTCTGACGACAACATGAGGAAGGAAGGGAGGAAGGTGCCGCAGAATGGTTAAGACTTTAATCTGCCAATACAGAGTCCTGGGGATCGAATCCCGCTCTCGCCCTTTCTCCAAAGTATGACTGGAAAATCAAACTGAGTGTACAGTCATTCGGATGAGACGATAAACCGAGGTCCCATGTGCAGCACGCACTTGGCGAACTTAAAAAGAACCCATGGCAACGAGAGTGGTGTCCTCTGCCAAAATTCTGCAAAAGATATCCACTCTGATAGGTACACAAACACGTATATGTGTGTGTGTGTGTGTGTGCGCGCGCGCGCATCCAATCAAGTCCTGACTAAGGGCGTTGGGTTACGCTGCTGGTCAGGCATCTGCTTAGCAGATGTGGTGTAGCGTACATGGATTTGTTCGAACGCAGTGACGCCTGGCCTCCTCGAGAAACTGAAACTGAAAGTGACGTCAGCAAAGAAAGGTTCTGACATCAGCGAGGATTTCCCGCTGGCACACCGCACAGTGAGTCAGTGTGTTGGCACACTGCTCGCAGAACACGAAGTGACCACACGGCAGCAAGGTCACCGATATCTCTCTCTGCCCACACATCCGGCACAGTTGTCTTCCCCTTAGTCGTCGGTTCTCCGCCAGGAGGCGCCGGTATCGAGCTCTGACGGAGCAGGTCTGTGGGTCTGTTGATAAACTCGGGTCGCTGGCTGTACCACACGCGCTGCTTTGAGGTGGTGTATCACTTTGTGTTGAAGTCGTTAGATGACTGCAGGCACTGGTTGGAGGTGGCGTGTCACCTTGCGTTGAGCGGGGTGTTTGAGGACTGCAGGCACTGCTTTGAGCCGGTGCGCCACCTTGTGTTGAGGGTGTTTGAGGTGGTTCATCCTCAGCGGTGTCCCTGGAGGCGGCCCCGCGTGGTTCCAGAGAAGTTGCCGGCGCGATGGCATCGTCCGTTGGTGTATCAGATCGGTGGACAGGTTCCATCCGTTTCTGAAAACGTGGGATCGAACATCATAGCATTTGTTTAAATTGTGAAATAAAGTCTCTTTGTCTTATATGCGAGAGAGAGAGAGAGAGAGAGAGAGAGAGAGAGAGAGAGAGATGGGCATTCTTTTTTTTTTTATTCAATCATATACACTAGAATTCACTAGAATTGAGATGATAGTGTCTATGATTCAATAAAGGCCATGGCCCCTCATGAAGGGGATGCAGTGAACACACATTACAGCACAAGGAATTGTCACCTTTTCAGCGCAAAACACAACATGAAACAATAAGCTACAGGATTAATAATGTGTACACAAATCATAACGATTAATTACGTAGTGTACTGCGGATTTTGAATGCAAGAGAGAGAGGGGGGAGAGAGAGAGAGAGAGAGAGAGAGAGAGAGAGAGAGAGAAATTCCAGATGGTTTATTCATGAAAAGGCCTAGGCCCCTTATGAAGGGGTATGCGAACAATATATATATATATATATATATATATATATATATATATATATTATAAAGACAAACTTCACATTGCAATGTATGTCAACGTCCAAATATTCAATTAAACAAACGTGTAAGTGAATCAGTGCTAAGGTTCAGTATGTAGAACAATAAAATGCTTTCAAGAAATTTCAATTTCTCTGAATTTGAAAGCTTTATATGAAAATAGAGAACATTTTTCGAAATATTTCAGGAGAGAGAGAGAGGGGGGGTGGGGGGTATGGCAAAGCTATGATGGGAATTTGATTAAAAAAAATGTTCATGATGTAAATCAGCCCAACAGAAAGAGATTAAAACAAAAAGCCTGACAGTCTCTGAATTTGTTTTTCATTTAAGCAAAATCAAACTTTAAACAGAAAGTTTACAAATCACCAGTTGAGGGCTTTTGAGTTCCTCGTCCTAAGTTGGATATGAGAGTGCTGCATTTGTTTGTGATCATGTTCTTTGCCAAGCAAGGAAGCTACAAATCATAAAAAAAAAAGTAATTGACACAGAAGTCACCATATGGGGCTAGCTGTTTGTAGAAAGAAAAAAAGAAGCTTGATTGTCTTGATTTTGACCAGAAAAAGATTGACCACTGAAGTCGCATGATCGACCAGAATGTTTTTGTTTGTTTGGTTGGTTGTTGTTGTTGTGTTGTTGTTTTTTTGTTTTGTTTTGTTTTTGTTTTTTGGGGGGGGTTGTTGTTTTGTTTTGTTTTGTTGTTGTTGTTGTTGTTTTAATTCAATTCTTTAACTCATTTGTACTGAAAAGATTACATTGGCGGACTGAAATGTAGAAACTGGAAGGCTCCAATAGGAATATTTTGAGTGAAGTACAGCCAAGTGACCTTTACTTCTATTGAAACAACACAGAGAATTCAGTATAAACATTCCTCTCAGATGTTCACATTCCCTCCCCTCCTCGGTTTGACCTGGATGAAAAGACACTGAAACAGTTCAATGGCTGGTTGAGAAGAACTGCAGTAGCGTTTGTTGGATGTCACTTCTCTCTTTTTTCTTTTTTTTTTTTCGAGGCTAAATGTCAGACTTCTTCTTCTTCTGCGTTCACTCGTATGCATACGAGTGGGCTTTTACGTGTATGACCGTTTTTACCCCGCCATGTAGGCAGCCATACTCCGTTTTCGGGAGGGTGCATGCTGGGTATGTTCTTGTTTCCATAACCCACCGAACGCTGACATGGATTATAGGATCTTTAATCCTCAGATTGACAGTCCAACGCTTTAACCACTCGGCTATTGCGCCCGTCTAAAATGTCAGACATTTGCCGTTTACTTCAAATAACGTTCAAGACTAAGAAAATAGTAATCATGCAGAAAACATATGGAACTGAAAATGTTGTTCAAAATACGGATAAAAAGAAGCACTACCCCTCTTAGAATACTCACTACACTGAAATTCTTAATTCTGTCCAAAATGATTCACCTCGGAATTCTTCTTTCAAGCCAACCTCAGTTCATAAAGAGCCAAAGAGGGTGTTTGTTTTCAGTTTTCTTAACTCTTTCCATACGAACGGCGAAAGAGACGACGTTGACAGCGTTTCACCCCAATTACCATCATCAAAATATTGCAAGTGGAAGGCTCTTATACTGAAGACGTGAATGTTGACAAAGAATACCACAATTCTGACGACGGAAGCTAAAGGTTGGGTCATTCAGACACCCACTGGACATCCGAGGGGTCTGTGTAGAGGAGAAGAGAGGACTGGCCGTACTGAGTGAGTTAAAGTAGTAAACTGGAAAAGATGAAGTAGGAAGGCGCCAAGAAAACGTACAAGAGATGATGGTGTAAAAAAATGTCAGGTATTCCACAGCGCTGTGGGCTGTAACCGGCCTAGCGCTCTACAAATCACCATCATTGTTATCATCATCATCATCATCATCTAGTAGTAGTATCAGTAGAAGTATCATCATCATCATTACTTTTTTTTTTTTCATTATCATAATCATAATCTTCTCTTTTTTTCATCACCATTATCATCATCATCAATTACATTACTCATAGAACCCACTATCATCATCATCATAAGAATTGTTAGAAAGGGTATGATGATGCATGAAATCTCACATGGTTAAAACCCAAATGAATATATATATATATATATATATATATATATATATATATATATATATATAATTTCTGCTAAAATTCTCGTTTCGATGAATTTATTCTATAACAATGATGATGATAAGGACCTGACAGTGTTTTGTATTAAACAAATGGTAATAACCCTGATCTGCATTGTCGATCGGATGGCTGGATGTAGAAAAGCTGATTTCCTGCCTTGATTTAATTATCATATGATGGCATAGCTGTGTATTTGTGGTTGTTGGCGTTAGTGGTGTTTTGTATGTATTTACTTTGTCATTGTCTTTCTGTTTGTTTGTTTTGTTTTATTGTTTGTTTGTTTTTTTTATTGTGAAACCAAAAAAAAAAACAAGGCAGAGCGTTTAACAAACTAACAGATAAATAACTAAATATTTGGACCACAAAAATATAACGCAAAAATAAACAAATTAATTATTGATGATATCAATACTGAAAACTCAAAGAAACACACACACGAACCACCTTCTCACCACCACTAACCCTCACATTTATCTGAAACTAGACAAATTATACTTTTGTTTAAATCGCAAAACAGTGAACAACCGATAAACAAGGAAACAGAAACAACTTAACACTGGTCAGTATATACCGTTTTTATAGTGTTTTGTTGTTGTTTTTGTTGTTGTTGTTTTAAATCTCGTTAATCTCCAAAACCTTCTCGTCCCGACTCACCTCTCAACTTTCTAAAATTGAATAACTGAAAAATAAATAAATAAATGAACGAATAAATAAATAGATGATGAATAAATAAATAAATAAATAAATAAATAAATAAACAAATAACTAAATAAATAAATGAATGAATGAATGAATGAATAAATGAGCAAACAAACAAATGAATGAACGAATGAATTAATATACTTTTTCTACCCCAACCTCTCAAAAGGAACAAATAACCGGTTGTTGTTATTTCAATTATGAAATAATAATAATAATAATAATAATAATAATAATAATAATAATAATAATAATAATAAACCGGTTGTTGTTGTTTTAACTAAGAAATAATAATGTTTAAACTAAGAAATAATAATAATAACAATAACAACAATGATGATGATGATGATGACAACAACAACAACAACAGTAACAACAACAACAATAATAATAATAATAGTAATAATAATAACAATAATAATAATAATAATAATATTAATAATAATAATGATGATGATGATAATAATAATAATAATAATAATAATAATAATACACAAACAACTACACACCAGTCAGTCAATTTATGCTCGTCCAGAACTGAGAACGACGGTTTTGTCAAACACAGGGAAAATTCACTGACACCACACCGTTGAAAACGAACATGTGCACCCGGACAGCGGTAGCGATGGATGTAGTCGATTCCTTTACCGAAGCGATCTTATTTATAATCCATCCGCAAACACACCCCCTCTGAGGTTGGCACAGTCGCCCACACATATGCGAATTCAGGCCTTGCGTGCATAAACGCAGTTCCGTGTCGAAAATGATTCCCCGTGAACCCAGATCTTCCGGGAATACCAGATCACTTTCTGTCTCTGTTTGTCTCTTGTCTGCCTGCCTGCCTGTCTGGCTGTCTGTCTGTGTGTCTGTCTGTTTGTCTGTATCTCTCTCTCTCTCTCTCTCTCCATCCTTATATATATATATATATATATATATATATATATATATATATATATAGAGAGAGAGAGAGAGAGAGAGAGAGAGAGATTCATACATATAGATAGGTATATATAGATAGGTGTATAGATATATAGGGGGAGGCATTCTCGTTATGTATGTGCATGTAGTTATATAAGTTGTAAGTGAGTGTATGTGTCTATGTATAACATAATTAAGCTTGTATGCATGCGATTTAATAAATATATTTGTACGACTATGTGTAAGGATAAAGATGTGGATGGCGCACTTGCGATAGTCAGTGCGCGCGTGTGTGTGTTTGGTTGGAGAGAACATGTATACCAATGTGTGTGTGTAAAAAATGTTTCATTTCCCGATGATTATTTACTTACTTGTTAGTTTTCATCTTTCATGTGTATGTTTACTTCCTTTTATGTCTATGAACTATTTTTTTTAAATAATAAATTATAAAAAAAAATTAAAAAACCCACCATTTCAACTGATAACTGTACAACCACGTTATTTTCAGTTTTCCCCATCTGTACCTGTGCGTCTGTCTGTCTGTGAGAGTTCGTGAGTGAGTGAGTGTGTGTGTGTGGGGGGGGGGGGGTCTGTGTCTGTGTCTGTGTGTGTCTGTGTCTGCTTATTTGTCTCTGTGTGTCTGTGTATCTGTAGCTGTATCTGTGTTTGTGTGCCGCGCGTGTATGCGTGTGCGCGCGTGCATGTGTGTGTGTGTGCGTCGTGTGTGTTTGTCTGCTGTCGGGGGGGTGGGGGGGAGGGGACAGGGGGGAGGGTGTGGGGGCGGGCGGGTGGGAGGGGGGGGGGGGTTCGCGCGCGCGTGTGTGTGTGTGTTAGAGAGTTCCTGAGAAACTTGGCCATGTGGTAAGTACACTGGAGCTGTGAAAAGGTTCGGGAATCCACTGACGCTAAAAATAGGACAGACAAAACGGCGCCCGTGGAGGAAGCCCTGTGTGATATACTACCGTGTAGCTTTTTGGGTGCCAGGTAATGGTGCTTTTCATCCCGATTCACCTATTCCCGTTTAGCCCATTCCCATTTAGCCTGTGTTCTCAGTTGTTCTGTGTCTGTGCGAGAAGGCTGGGCAAGGGAAAGATTAGGGGAGAAGGGGGGGCAGGGGGGGGGTTGTT
Source organism: Babylonia areolata (assembly GCF_041734735.1). Classification (NCBI taxonomy): domain Eukaryota; kingdom Metazoa; phylum Mollusca; class Gastropoda; order Neogastropoda; family Buccinidae; genus Babylonia; species Babylonia areolata. The sequence continues at coordinate 48,457,097 of NC_134880.1, read as the reverse complement.
ACACTCGGACATAACTTCCTCGTGTCAATGCAAGAACCTATCGTGAACATTCTTTCTTCTTTGCTGCTCCTCACAACTGGAACAACCTTCCGCATCATATCCGTACATGTGATTCTATTTCTGCTTTTCGCTCATCACTAAAAACTCATCTTTTTTTTTTTAAACCTATCTATAGGTACTCTCAGCTTCCTTGTTCTCCAACACCACTCATGTCAGCTCACTTTGGATGTATGAAGGGTGGGAGGGGGAGAGTGTGTGTGGAGAGGGTTGAGAAAGAGTGGTCATGAATGATTTATGTAACTTGTAAAAAATTTTCTTTCATGTATAGCGCTCTGAGCCCGTAGAGAGAAAGGGCGCTATATTTGTATCTGTATTAGTATTTCTTTTAATCACAACAGATTTCTCTGTGTGAAATTCGGGCTGTTCTCCCGAGGGAGAGCGCGTCGCTACACTACAGCGCCGCCCATATTTATGTATTTTTTCCTGCGTGCAGTTTTATTTGTTTTTTTTTTTATCGAAGTGGATTTTTCTGCAGAATTTTGCCAGGAAGAACCCTTTTGTTGCCGTGGGTTCTTTTACGTACGCCCAGTGCATGCTGCACACGGGACCTCGGTTTATCGTTTTGTTTTTTTTTAATGGGTGGCGCTGTAGTGTAGCGACGCGCTCTGCCTGGGGAGAGCAGCCCGAAGTTTCAAACAGATAAATCTGTTGTGATAAAAAGAAATACAAATACAAAATACAAATTTTCGCTGTGTTTGGCAAAGGGTTCAAACATTCTGCCAACTTCTTCACTTTTATTATCTCTTTTTATCCCTTTTATCTCTTCGGCGTCATATTTATATTTCACCTTTGTACTGCATACATATTTACAGTGTGTGTGTGTGTGTGTGTGTGTGTGTGTGTGTGTGTGTGTGTGTGTGTGTGCGTGTCAGCGTGTGTGTGTGTGTGTGTGTGCGTGTGTGTGTGTGTGTGTGTGTGTGTGTGTTAATATAATGTAGACATGTAATTAAAGTATTTCTTTTTTTTATACTTTACTCACGCCATGTGCCTTGAACATTAATATCTTTCAATAAAAGGCGCAATAGAAACAAATCATCATCATCATCATCATCACCATCATCATCATCATCATCAAAAAGAGAAGAAGAAGGAGAAGATGAATGTGTATGGTGCGTACCAACGCGGAGGTTAACGATGCATCTGGCATGAATAATAAGTAAAGAAATACAGAAAAAATATATGTTATTATTACGAACGCGCTAAAAGAAGTGTATCCAAACAGTGTGATATCACAACACACACACACACACACACACACACACACACACATAGACACACACATAGACACACACACACACACACACACACACACACTCCCACCTCATTCACCTCTCTCCTCTCTCACAAACACACACACACACACACACACACACCTTATTCACCTCACACACACACACACACACACACACACACACACACACACACACACACACGCACACACACGCACACACACACACACACCTTTCGATGATATCTGTAACTGCGAGGTATAGGCTACAACTATTCTCACAGATGATGAATATTGTGCTGACCCTCAAAATCAACTTTCCAGCAGGCGCGTCTCTCAAAGGAACGGCAGACTCATGGGTTTCTGCAAAAATAGCTTACCATGATGTCAGTGTGCACGAGTTCCGCCGCTCGTTCACAAGCATACACACACGCGCGTGCGCGCGCATGTACACACATTCACACACACATACACACACGCGCGCGCATGCGCGCACTCACACGCACGCCTGCGCGCGCACACACACACGCACGCACGCACACTTACACACGCACGCACGCACACACACGCACACACACACACACACACACACACACACACACACATACGGGGCCTGCATGGGTGAAGATGGGAGAGAGACAGAGAGAGACAGAGACAGAGAGACGGAGAGACAGAGACAGAGAGAGACAGAGAGAGCATGATGTATTTTTCCTCAGAGAGGAAATTGCCATTCTGTATGTGTGTCTCTCGTTCGTATGTATGTGTGTCTGATTTCTTCGAAATATAAACTCAAATCTCACAGATGATGCGTATTGCTAGGACCGTCAGGAAGGCATTCCACGATACCGGATCATCTCAGCGGCTGACGTGCCTTTCTCTCTGTTACAGAACACACGACAGTTTCTGGGAAATAGCAAACAAGAGGGAAAGCTTTCATGGCGCACGTGTGATGTCTGTTTTACAACAGAACGGAACACACCGGTACTCAGAATCAGAATCAGAATTTTATTCAGTAAGGCAACCATCACAATCAGAAACGAGTGTTTGTCGAACCGACAACTGCTTGCTGAAAACAGGAAGAACTTTATATTAAGCAGCCCACCTCGATCGGCATTTCAATATTTTACGATCATGATTTAGATCTGTCAAAGTTTTGTAAAACTTTCTATGTCTACATCATAACTTTCCAACTTCGATAATTTTTTTTTAATCGTCAAACACATCTTTGGGCGTAATGTAAACGATTATCACTCCGGACATGTCGGATTTTTTTTTTTTTTTTTCCCTCCGACAAACTATGTTCGGCGGATCTGACAAATTTTGATCATGTCTTCCCCGACACAGAAGTCAGATTGACCTGCAGTGCGTACCCAACCAAAGTCAGTGACTGAAATATCCAAGCCTGTTCCAACCTCTTTTAACTCTTTCCATACGAACGGCGAAAAAGACGACGCTAACAGCGTTTCACCCCAGTTACCATCATCAAAATTTTGCAAGCGGAAGGCTCTTATACTGAAGAGGTGAATGTTGACAAAGAATACCACAATTCTGACGACAGAAGCTAAAGGTTGGGTCATTCAGACACCCACTGGACATCCGAGGGGTCTGTGTAGAGGAGAAGAGAGGACTGGCCGTACTGAGTGAGTTAAACTGACTCTATATCTTCGACACGTACGCTACGAAAAGTAGACATTCATTGTCGGATGCCGTGGAAACGCACGCTGCGAATCAATTCTCAAAGTGATTGCGGACATTATTCAATTTCTTTATAAATTATGAGAAAACATTGGGGCAGATCTAAAAATAACCATTAATTAGATCCCAATACCCATAAAGAAGACCTTACGAAAACACTCCTAGAGAAGATCCCAAATACCCATGAAGAAGACCTTACGAAAACACTCCTAGAGAAGATCTCAAATACCTTTGATAAAGAACTTACGAAAACATTCCTAGAGAAGATCCCAAATACCCATGAAGAAGACCTTAGGAAAACACCCCTAGAGAAGATCCCAAATACCCATTATAAAGAACTTACGAAAGCACTCCTAGAGAAGATCCCAAATACCCATGAAGAAGACCTTACGAAAACACCCCTAGAGAAGATCCCAAATACCCTTGATAAAGACCTTACGAAAACACTCCTAGAGAAGATCCCAAATACCCTTGATAAAGAACTTACGAAAACACTCCTAGAGAAGATCCCAAATACCCATGAAGAAGACCTTACGAAAACACTCCTAGAGAAGATCCCAAATACCCATGAAGAAGACCTTACGAAAACACTCCTAGAGAAGATCTCAAATACCCCAGAAGACCTTACGAAAAAAAAACTTCTAGAGAAGATCCCAAATACCCCTAAAGAAGACCTGATGAAAACACTCCTAGAGAAGATCCTAAATACCATTGATAAAGAACTTACGAAAACACTCCTAGAGAAGATCCCAAATACCCATGAAGAAGACCTTACGAAAACACTCCTAGAGAAGATCCCAAATACCCCTAAAGAAGACCTGACGAAAACACTCCCAGAGAAGATCCTAAATACCATTGATAAAGAACTTACGACAACACTCCTAGAGAAGATCCCAAATACCCATGAAGAAGACCTTACGAAAACACTCCTAGAGAAGATCTCAAATACCCATGAAGAAGACCTTACGAAAACACCCCTAGAGAAGATCCTAAATACCCATTGGAAAAATCTCTAACTTAATTAAAAAATAATGATAAAAACAAAGAACAACAGCCGTGAAGATAATCCCAATTAAATGCCCATGGGGAAGATCAAAAACAAAACAAAACCAAAAACAAGAAAACATGGGGAAGATCTAAAAATCCCATGGGGAAGATATCCAACTAATGCAGAGTATAAACTGACTTCCCTCAGAAGGGAATCTCCGTTGTGAGTGAGTTCTTCGATCACCTATGCCGGTCCTGCCCAGCCGGTGCCCCCTGCAACAGGGGGATTGATCCCCGGGACCCTGCAGATGAGTATGATAGCCACTCATGCTCGACTCTGACCGTCAGAACAGCAGAGGAGGTAACTGCTGTCCCGACTATCTGGGCTAAAATTTGATTATAGTGGAGAGTGTCTTGCTCAAGTCACATTCGCACTCTATCGGCCAAGGGTTTTAGGATAGTCGGTGTTGGGATGATTCCCAAAGGCCAGCTAGCCCCCAAGGCTGCACATGTAGAGAGTCAGGTACAGTCACAGTCCCTCTTTCAGAGTCAGGATTGCCCCGCTTATAGTGCATAGTCAGCCAGCCTTCCCACCATCACCCAGGAAATGTCGTATGAACATGAAACCCCGGTCAGGTCGCCACGCCGTGTTTCCCAGACACGCAGCAAAGGGGAGAGTCGGCAAACACACCTGACAGTCACCTTCACTCCCACAGGCCCCAGACATGCACCTCATACAGATCCCACCACGTGCAGCAGACAGGAATCCGGCCCTGCCTGTGTCTGCTTTGGTCATGTGGATTCCCAACTAACAGGACAGGTGGTGACGATCGATGTAATTCATAGAGACCTGAACTCAGCAGTTTCTTTCCTACAATGTGGAAGATTTGTCGGTAATTTATCAGACCGGCGTCAGATCATTCATATAACTGACTACTCTTTTATTCTCCTAACTGAAACATTTTCTAATGTTGATTTTTTTCCCATATGACTTGTTCCCATTGCTAGGAAGTATCTATTTCACCCGGTCACCCGGTGTCTAACTTTCATATTCTTTAGCTGCTTGACTGTCTGGTAACATCGATGGACCTCGTAGCTGGACAAAAACTGAAGTCGTTGTCTTTCGCAAAGGACCTATTATTGCCACGAAAGAAACAAGAAAGAAAAAAGAAAGATTTTATAGTAATAAGAAACTGGATATTGTAAACTTGTATGAATATATTGGTGTTGCCTCTCCCCCTCTTACGTTTACGTATTCTTTGGATAACAGGGCAGCGAAAGCCAAGAAAGGAGTTGTTCCATTCTAAAACTGCTGTGATCTCTGGGTGAAAAATGTCCAAAACTGCTTTCTAGGCTTTTTGGTTGTCAGATAAAACCTATGTTATATCATGGTTCAGAAGTCTGGGGACTGACTGCAGATCATTCTGCGATTGAAAGATAACATCTATTTGCTCCCAAACAATATATCTCTTGTCTATCAGGTATGCAAGGACACACAAAAATTGGAATATCACTTTTATGCTTTCTTGTCCACAGTATGCGGATCCGAGGCAAAATTTCTTCACATCCCTCATAGACAACCGTCTGACCCCTTGTAGGTTTTAGCTGTGTATGTGAATGTAGAAATCAATTTGTATTGAATGGCAATGCCCTGCACACACTGATGCCATTCAATGAACTATGTTTTGTTATGTAATGTCTGAAATGTGTATATTTTAGCAATGTGATGAGAGACTATGTTGATTTATCCTTCTTTTCTGTCTCTTCTTCTTCTTCTTCTTCTTCTTCTTCTTCATGTACATATTTTTACGTCTTAAATTTGTCATATTTATCTTATTGTAAAGCGCGGTGAGCCCCATTTTAGATGGGGGTACTGCGCTATATAAGCCTGCATATTATTTTTATTATTCTTCGGTTTGCCAACACATATCGTATGTATGTGTACTGATATGCATGTGTGTGTGGTGCATGCTGGTAACGTTTGTTCGTTCGTTCGTTCTCTCTCTCTCTCTCTGTCCTCCCCCGTCTGTGTGTGTGTGTGTGTGTGTGTGTGTGTGCCTCATTCTGTCTGTCTGTCTGTCTAATTGAGACGTGACAAGCAAGCCTTCCTCTTCTTTTTTCCTGTCTATTATATGTCTGGATTCTGTTTGTTTCCTCATTTTACGTTTGTAGATTTACGTTTTTGTTTTGCTTTCTTGTTATGGAGGGATGGTATGTTTTTTTACTGTCACAAATAGGTATGAACTGGCTCCTATTTTAATTCACTCTTAAGTTTGTTTCTCTGTCATTGTCAGTCTGTGCATTTGTTTCTTTACGTATCTGTTTGTTATCTGGTTGGATGGTTGATTTATAGATTAATTTACTTAATTACTGATTGGTGTGTGTGTTGTTGTTGTTGTTGTTGTTTATCTGTTTATTTATCCATTTATGTGGGGTTTTTCTTATTTATTCATTCGTTTATTGACTCACTTGTGTAAACAAGTTTTAACCCGGTGTTCGGTTGTGTGTGTGTGTGTGTGTGTGTGTGTGTGTGTGTGTCTGTGTGTGTGTCTGTGTGTCCGTGGTAAACTTTAACATTGACATTTTCTCTGCAAATACTTTGTCAGTTGACACCAAATTTGGCATAAAAATAGGAAAAATTCAGTTCTTTCCAGTCATCTTGTTTAAAACAATATTGCACCTCTGGGATGGGCACAAAAAAATAAAAAAGAAGCCTAATTATATGCAAACTACATTTATATTCTTTGTATTCTCTAAACTTGGCACTTTGACCTCTTATTCTGACACAACAACAAGAGGAGTCATTATTATCATTTTTTGTTCAAACAGGAACTTCTTTTGCTAAGCATGGAATTTTTATTTATTTTGCAAACGTTTTGGTGCAGATAGTAAAAAAGGGAAATTACTCTGTCATTAATGCTAGGGGACTTAATTTATCACAAGTGAGTCTTGAAGGCCTTGCCTCTCTTGTTTGTTTATCAATTCATCTAAACGTGTATTTGTTTTTGGTTGTTGTTTTTTGTTTGTTTCTTATTTCTGCTCCTTTTTTTGTTGTTTTTTTTGTTGTTGTTGTTTTTCATAATATCTAGTTCTGTCAGAAATCCACACTTTCTGCCAAAACACATAGGAACTGGCAGACCGCGGTCAGACCAGACTATATGAAAAAAAAAATCAAATAATTAATTTTTAAACATTTAAAACACGGAACAATTGGACACACGAATTGCACAGCCGTGAACAACTGCGCAGAACTGACGATATCATTATGGGGTTGCCCGATTAGGATGCTAGTAGTAGAGGAACAACCAGTTACCAGTGGTACGTAGTACACAAGTGCCAAAGCCACGTTATTGGGCTACAAACTGCGCAGGTGCCACTGACAAGCACTGAGGCTGTCCGGATCAGGCGGCAGTTCCTCTTGGCAAATGCCACGGTTTGCCATTGAGTGTTATCAGCCAGTGGGTGGTGTATAGGATTTATATTATGTGTGTCTGTGGTATGGTGCGTGTGTGGTGGGAAGTGGGGGGGAGGGGGGAGGGAGGAGGGGTATACGTTTGCGTGCTCGCGTGCGTGCGTGCGTGTGTAGGGGGTCTGTGTCTTTTAAGCTCAGAGAGACAGTATTTTCTTAGTTTTATTTCTTTATGAAGCTGTGAAATCAATTGCATAAACACTGACAGTTATGATGACATTTGCAAATTTTGTTATTGCCCCTAGTTGATGTGGGGCTGTGGCTTTGAAGGAATAATTTCTCTGTCTCTCTCTCTCTCTCTCTCTCTCTCTCTCTCTCTCTCTCTCTCTCTCTCTCTCTCTCTCCCTCCACCCCCCAATGGAATCACCTCCTTCTCTCTCCTTCCCTCTCTTTCTCCCTCCTCCTCCCTCCCCCTAGCTTAATCTCGCTCTATCTCACTCTACCCCTCACCCCCCAACCCCGTCTGCCATTTCTCTCTCTCTGTCTGTCTCTCTGTCTCACTGTCTCTTGTCTCTCTCTCTCTCTCTCTCTCTCTCTCTCTCTCTCTCTCTCTCTCTCCTATGAACTGATTCACCTCCTTCTCTCTCCTTCCCTCTCTTTCTCCCTCCTCCCTCTCCCTAGCTCTATCTCGCTCTATCCCACTATGTCCCTCACCCCCCACCCCCATCCGCCGTTTCTCTCTCTCTCTCTCTCTCTCTCTCTCTCTGTCTGTCTGTCTGTCTGTCTGTCTCTCTCTCTCTCTCTCTCTCTTGGATTCGCCTACTTCTCTCTCCTTCCCTCTCTTTCTCCCTCCTCCCTCTCCCTAGCTCTGTCTCACTCTGTTCCCCACCAACCCACCCGCATCCACTATTTCTCTCTCTTGTCTCTCTGTTTCTGTCTCTGTCTCTGTCTCTCTCTCTCTCCCCCTAGATTCACCTACTTCTCTCTCCTTCCCTCTCTTTCTTCCTCCTCCCCCCCCCCCCCCCCCCCCCAGCTCTATCTCGCTCTATCTCACTCTATACCCCAACCCCCAACCCCATCCGCCATCTCTCTCTCTCTCTCTCTCTCTCTCTCTCTCGAAAGTGTCTATGTAGTTATGGTTTATCATTTGTTTGGTTAAATCAAGGTGTTGGATGTGTTGAAAGTTTCTTAGTTTGTTTTAGACAACGATTGATAGATTGTAGGTGGCAAGATTGGAATAGTCATATTGAAAATAGTGATATATTTTCTTTGTACAGACTACTAAAAATGAATAATTTAACAAAACACTACCTGCAGAACAGGCAGCCAGACAACAGAACATCTGCTGCAGTCCTGCCCGCTCCACCAAGCGCTCCGAGAGAAAACCTGGCCCGACCGAATCCCAGCGGCCCGGAAGCTCTACGGAGGACTGGTGGTCCTGCGACGTACTGCCGCCTTCGTCGAGGAGACGGGGAAATCCATCTGATAAATGACGAACGAGACAACAAAATACTATACTGTAATGAATATGAATAAGTCTATGAGATATGTGCTAAGGTTAGAATTGGTGTTTCTCATATAGCTGTGCATAGTCAAAGGTGTTTTTTTTTTTGTTTGTTTGGTGAAGGTGAAGGTGACACATGTCCGATGTGCAGATCCGAGAGAGAGGATGAAGTTCATTT
>NC_134880.1:48440536-48443036 GCF_041734735.1 Babylonia areolata | reverse complement strand
CATCTCACTTGATTTCATGTTGTTCTAGTTCCTGTTTCAGATTGAATGTGATCCGTGTGTCTTTTTTTTTGTCTTTTTTTTTTTTTTTTTTTTAGATCGCTAATTCTGATTGGCCAAAAAAAATGAATACCATCATAAATCATTCACAAATAACTCAACTGACGTGAAATAGGAATGTTTTCTCATCATTACTGCGCAGAACATTGAAAATTGGTCAGCACTGCTACAGCTGAATACGGATCAAGATCACTGACGCATTTTTTGTGTCAGGGGCGGGAGAGAGGGGATGGAGGGGAGGGGGGGACTGAGCATGCTCTGGTTCACATGAACGAGTGAGAGGCCTGTGTACGTCAACACTTGACCTGGAAAGCTCACTGTGGCGGTAAAGTAGACGTTACAGGAAGAAACCCCAGTGAGCTGTTCATGGTCTTCCTGGTTGATGTCCTGGTCTAGTGTTTTGTCACGTTGCAGAGCCCTGTCGATTTCGCTGAATCGCTTGTCAGTGTCATATGACGCCATCTCCCTCTCTCTGTCTCTGTCTGTCTGTGTGTGTATTTGTGTGTGTCTGTCTCCCTCTCCCCGACTCCTCCGGCTTCCTCACTGTGTGTGTATTTGCGTGTGTATGTGTGTGTGTGTGCGCGCGCGCGTGCAGGGCGCGTGTCTGTGTTTGTTGGGTGGACATTCATTCTACTGAGCAACGTCAATTGACCAAAGGGATTTTGGACGGGAATTTCATTATGTGTGTCATACTGTGTGTGTCAGTGCGCGCGGCGCGTGTTTGCACTGATGTGTGTATTCCTTGTGTGCAGTGTGTGTGTGTGTGTGTGTGTGTGTGTGTGTGTGTTGTGCCGCTTGATAAATTTGTTAATTCAATACATATTAGATATATATGAGTTATCATGTGCGGTTCTGACAGAAAGGCAATCTGACACATGCACGCAGGCAATAACAAATAAAGACAATGATGATGTCCATAACCTTTGGTTCCCATTGACTCTTTTGAGTCATAGGGAGCTTATATGATATAGCAATGTGATGATGATGGTTATACGGAGTGAGACAGCAAAACAGACCTTTTCAAACGGGAACATTCATTTCTGTGAAGAGGTGAAGGGAAATAAGTACGTAGGACTTGTTAGGATTTCCGTACTTCAGTATACTCTCCCTTGTTCTCTCTCTCTCTCTCTCTCTCTCTCTCTCTCTCTCACACACACACACACACACACACACACACACAATCTTGTGCTGTGTGTGTTTTATGTCAGTACCTCAAATTACTACTAACAATGACGAAATTGTGCCAGCACTGTCCATTACTTCAAATGGAGCTGACTGAGTCTCAGTTTCTGTTTCAGCAAAAACCCTATTACTATTCAGGTTCTTGTATAAAGGGTCTTTGGTTTCAGTTTCATGGACTGAGGTGTCAAAGCGAGCGGACTGATCCTTACACGCCGGCTTCACCACATCTGCTTAAAGATTCTTTTAAATTTAAAAAGAAGCGGCATATATCTGACCTCAGAATAAACCCAACGTGCTAGTCAGGCCTTGAGAACCCGGGAGCAGTATTCTAAACAAATAGAGGCTATTTCAGATCAGTGAGGCGGAGCAGTAATCTAAAAAATAGAGGCTATTTCAGATCAGTGAGGTGGAGCAATAATGTAAAAAATAGAGGCTATTTCAGATCAGTGAGGCGGAGCAATAATCTAAAAAAAATACAGGCTATTTCAGATCAGTGAGGCGGAGCAGTAATCTAAAAAAATACAGGCTATTTCAGATCAGTGAGGTGGAGCAGTAATCTAAAAATAGAGGCTATTTCAGATCAGTGAGCCGGAGCAGTAATCTAAAAAATAGAGGCTATTTCAGATCAGTGAGGCGGAGCAGTAATCTAAAAATAGAGGCTATTTCAGATCAGTGAGCCGGAGCAGTAATCTAAAAAATAGAGGCTATTTCAGATCAGTGAGGTGGAGCAGTAATCTAAAAAAAATAGAGGCTATTTCAGATCAATGAGCGGGAGCAGTGATCTAAAAATAGAGGCTGTTTCAGATCAGTGAGCCGTAGGTATGTATAAAATAGTTAAAAGTTAAGTAAAAATGAAATAAAATGAATAAAATAACAAATCGTAGTAAGTCAGTAAACACATTTGAGTATAATAAAACTGAAAATTCAAAGAGGACAAGAACATCCAGTAGGTGTGTGTGTGTGTGTGTGTGTGTGTGAGTATATGAGTGAATGTGTTCACAGGCTCCAGGCAGACAATGACACTGATGATGTTCAGAGTTTAGGTTTGATAGCCTTCAGTAAGTAATCCTCAGGGCAACTGAGGGAGCCGGTTTTCATGAGGCGCGTGGAAGTGTTGTTGTTCTTCAGTGTTGTTCATTGCTACAGAAAATTCCGTCAAAACTGAGATATATACGGTCTGACAAACGTTTTTCGAAACGAGCGAAACAGAACAGACATCTAGAAACTATTTCTACATACGTGTCAGATACTGTTAATCAAT
>NC_134880.1:48415536-48435536 GCF_041734735.1 Babylonia areolata | reverse complement strand
TTTCAAGAAGTTTTTTTTTTCTTATTCTACATCCATATATTGACGTGCATGAAGCTGCTCTAGCACATTTTCATTTTACCAGTACTACATTTATTTTGTAAACACGGACAGCAACTTAGGATTTGATTATTAGCATTTAAACATCATTTAAACTTTGTTTATCCATTGCAATAACAACAAAATCCTTGAAGTGTTAGATTCCCCAAATTCACAATCTATCATTAAAATCTGAACTGTTTTAGAAATGTGTTAATTACTGTTGCTGTACTCCTCTGTGTGTGTGTGTGTGTGTGCAACAACAACAAAATCCTTGTAGTGTTAGATACCCCAGATTCACAATCAGTCATTAAAATATGAACTGTTTTAGAAATATGTTAATCACCGTTGCTATACTCCTCTCTCTCTCCCCCCAGGTCTTGGTTTGGTGTTGGTCAGTTGTTTTTGAAAGGACATTGGGGGCAAGACCTTTGTTAAAATTTGATTTTTCAGGTCCATTAAATCAATCAGCCACACCCTCCCTTGTTTCCTTCCCATCCTCTCAATCCCACACTAAAAGGAGGAATTGTCTACAATGCAGCTGTTATCTGTTTTCAGATGCAGATCTTTGTAAAGACCCTGACTGGCAAGACAATCACACTTGAGGTGGAGCCTTCAGACACCATCGAGAACGTGAAGGCCAAGATCCAGGACAAAGAGGGCATCCCCCCAGACCAGCAACGTCTGATCTTTGCCGGCAAGCAGCTGGAAGACGGACGCACTCTTTCTGACTACAACATCCAGAAAGAGTCCACACTTCACCTGGTTCTGCGTCTCCGTGGAGGCATGCAGATCTTCGTCAAGACCCTCACAGGCAAGACCATCACCTTGGAAGTGGAGCCCTCAGACACTATTGAGAATGTCAAGGCCAAAATCCAGGACAAAGAGGGCATCCCCCCAGACCAGCAACGTCTGATCTTTGCCGGCAAACAGCTTGAAGATGGTCGCACTCTTTCTGATTACAACATCCAGAAAGAGTCCACACTTCACCTGGTTCTGCGTCTCCGTGGAGGCATGCAGATCTTCGTCAAGACTCTTACTGGCAAGACCATCACCTTGGAAGTGGAGCCCTCAGACACCATTGAAAATGTGAAAGCCAAGATCCAGGACAAAGAAGGCATCCCTCCAGACCAGCAGCGTCTTATTTTTGCCGGCAAACAGCTGGAAGATGGGCGCACCTTGTCTGACTACAACATCCAGAAAGAATCCACACTTCACCTGGTTCTGCGTCTCCGTGGAGGCATGCAGATCTTCGTCAAGACCCTCACAGGCAAGACCATCACCTTGGAAGTGGAGCCCTCAGACACTATTGAGAATGTCAAGGCAAAAATCCAGGACAAAGAGGGTATCCCCCCAGACCAGCAACGTCTGATCTTTGCTGGCAAACAGCTTGAAGATGGTCGCACTCTTTCTGATTACAACATCCAGAAAGAGTCCACACTTCACCTGGTTCTGCGTCTCCGTGGAGGCATGCAGATCTTTGTCAAGACCCTCACAGGCAAGACCATCACCTTGGAAGTGGAGCCCTCAGACACTATTGAGAATGTCAAGGCAAAAATCCAGGACAAAGAAGGCATCCCCCCAGACCAGCAACGTCTCATCTTTGCTGGCAAACAGCTGGAAGATGGTCGCACTCTTTCTGATTACAACATCCAGAAAGAGTCCACACTTCACCTGGTTCTGCGTCTCCGTGGAGGCATGCAGATCTTCGTCAAGACTCTTACTGGCAAGACCATCACCTTGGAAGTGGAGCCCTCAGACACCATTGAAAATGTGAAAGCCAAGATCCAGGACAAAGAAGGCATCCCTCCAGACCAGCAACGTCTCATCTTTGCCGGCAAACAGCTTGAAGATGGGCGCACCTTGTCTGACTACAACATCCAGAAAGAGTCCACACTTCACCTGGTTCTGCGTCTCCGTGGAGGCATGCAGATCTTCGTCAAGACTCTTACTGGCAAGACCATCACCTTGGAAGTGGAGCCCTCAGACACCATTGAAAATGTGAAAGCCAAGATCCAGGACAAAGAAGGCATCCCTCCAGACCAGCAACGTCTCATCTTTGCCGGCAAACAGCTGGAAGATGGGCGCACCTTGTCTGACTACAACATCCAGAAAGAATCCACACTTCACCTGGTTCTGCGTCTCCGTGGAGGCATGCAGATCTTCGTCAAGACCCTCACAGGCAAGACCATCACCTTGGAAGTGGAGCCCTCAGACACTATTGAGAATGTCAAGGCCAAAATCCAGGACAAAGAGGGCATCCCCCCAGACCAGCAACGTCTGATCTTTGCTGGCAAACAGCTTGAAGATGGTCGCACTCTTTCTGATTACAACATCCAGAAAGAGTCCACACTTCACCTGGTTCTGCGTCTCCGTGGAGGCATGCAGATCTTCGTCAAGACTCTTACTGGCAAGACCATCACCTTGGAAGTGGAGCCCTCAGACACTATTGAGAATGTCAAGGCAAAAATCCAGGACAAAGAAGGCATCCCCCCAGACCAGCAACGTCTCATCTTTGCTGGCAAGCAGCTGGAAGATGGACGCACTCTTTCTGACTACAACATTCAGAAAGAGTCCACACTTCACCTGGTGCTGCGACTGCGTGGAGGCATGCAGATCTTCGTCAAGACTCTCACAGGCAAAACCATCACTCTGGAGGTAGAACCATCTGACACTATCGAGAACGTGAAGGCCAAGATCCAGGACAAAGAGGGCATCCCCCCAGACCAGCAACGTCTGATCTTTGCCGGTAAACAGCTTGAAGATGGTCGCACTCTTTCTGACTACAACATCCAGAAAGAATCCACACTTCACCTGGTTCTGCGTCTCCGTGGAGGCATGCAGATCTTCGTCAAGACCCTCACAGGCAAGACCATCACCTTGGAAGTGGAACCCTCAGACACTATTGAGAATGTGAAGGCCAAGATCCAGGACAAAGAGGGCATCCCCCCAGACCAGCAACGTCTCATCTTTGCGGGTAAACAGCTTGAAGATGGGCGCACCTTGTCTGACTACAACATCCAGAAAGAATCCACACTTCACCTGGTTCTGCGTCTCCGTGGAGGCATGCAGATCTTCGTCAAGACCCTGACTGGCAAGACCATCACACTTGAGGTAGAACCATCTGATACCATTGAGAATGTGAAGGCCAAGATCCAGGACAAAGAAGGCATTCCCCCAGACCAGCAACGTCTGATCTTTGCCGGCAAACAGCTGGAAGATGGGCGCACCTTGTCTGACTACAACATCCAGAAAGAGTCCACACTTCACCTGGTTCTGCGTCTCCGTGGAGGCATGCAGATCTTCGTCAAGACCCTCACAGGCAAAACCATCACTCTGGAAGTAGAACCATCTGACACTATCGAGAACGTGAAGGCAAAAATCCAGGACAAAGAGGGCATCCCCCCAGACCAACAACGTCTTATCTTTGCTGGCAAGCAACTGGAAGATGGACGCACTCTTTCTGACTACAACATCCAGAAAGAGTCCACACTTCACCTGGTTCTGCGTCTGCGTGGTGGTTACTAAAAACTGACATTTGTTGTGTGAGATAGGTTGACTGAAGAGACAGGGCAGTGCAAGATATTACAGTAAAGACAAAATATTTGGAAATCTTTAATTTTCTGTTTGTCATAGAGAATTGTAAGTTTATCAGTTCTCGACAATTCTATATAAAGAAAAGAAAAAGACTAATCAGACTCCAGAAAATCTTTTTTTTTCTTTTTCTTTTGTTGTTGATGTCATATTGTTTTCTGAAACTGCAATATAATATCACATATGATTCACAAGTAAATGATACAGGTTGAATTGAAAAAAAAAAATGTTTGTCTTTTTCCTGAGAGAAAGAATTTGAGTGAAAGAGTTTGAATGTTAGAATGAAAATTGAGAGATGCCACAATATTAAAAAGCCTTATTTGGGAAGTGTCAGTTACTGTTTTGCATGTTTGAATAAGCTTTGAACATGGGTAAGAAGTTGATTTCAAGGAAAATCATATCTTGTGGACAGATCCTCAGTTGTTGATAAGTGACGTCAATTGTGATCTTTAATCAGATGGATAGATTTCCATCTGTTCATAATTAAACCAGTGACGTCAGTTATGATCTTTTAACCAGGTGTTATATATTGGAACTTGGCTGCAGTTAGTAATAGTACTAATACCTTACATAGGTGCTAGAATAAGTTCATATTGAATGAGGTGTCAGAATAAGTTCATACTGAGTGATCATACTTTTCAACTTGGAATACTGTGTTTCAATAAATGACATCACATATGTTTCTGAAGCATTCAAAATTGCTTTGACTTCTGGCTGGTTTACAATATGTTTCACTGATGTCAAACATGTCAAATTTTACCACCTATTAATTAATAGTTTTTAACAAACTGGTTTTTTAGAAGTAGTGGAACAAACAATAAGCTGTATTATATAACTGGGTTAGCTTGCTCAGTGTAAGTGATCTTTTACCAACACCGAGTTTGCTTGGCATTAAGATATTTTTTTTTTTTAGTCTGTTCTCATTCCATAGATTTATGAAGCAAACTTAGCACTGTTAAGATGGCTTATGAAAACCAGCCCCTTTTTGCATGAATCAGTTTGTCCGCTTTTACAAATGTGGCATCTCTCAGTGTATAGATCTGATTTTGATGAAACTGAGACCAGTTGCAAAATCATAGTGCTCTCTCTCTCTCTCTCTCTCTCTCTCTCTCTCTCTCTCTCTGCGTCTGTGTCTCTGAGTATTTTATCTTGAAACAAGAAAAGCAAATGCTGTAAGATCCTTTAACTTGTTCCTGAAGCAGCCAGATGCAAGATATGGCTGCAGGGTCTGTGTTGGAACAATTCAAAATACTTGCCAAGTATTAATCTACACTAAAATTAATAGCTGTTGGAAATTGTCTTCTTCTTTTTTTTCTTTTTCTTTTTAAGTTGATAGCTGTGAGAATAAACAGAACGACAAATGATAGATAAGATTCCTGTACTAGAGGAAAAAAACTAAAAAGATCAGATAACGTGCACTCAGTTCCATTTTATTGAAACAAAGAAATTGAAATGTTGCAGGTATAACAATAAAAAAATTTTGAATATTAAAAAAATAGAAATTAAAAAAAAAATTTAAATTTACCTCTGCCAAAGCAAGCTCTGCACCTAATTCCATTGTAATCTCAGATCTTTTCAACAAGCATAGGTCTTGCAATGAATTTAACTTTAAAGCAAAGAGAATGGAAATAAAATTTAGTCTGTGGAAAGGAAAGGGTTGTGAATTCATACCTTTTATTATGCTAAAATGGATAATTTCCTTTGCTTCACATAACACCATGTAAAACAGCAACTTCAAACATTAAATAACAAAGAACCAGTGTAAAAGAAATCTTGTACAAAATATGCATGTTATCACACACACACACACACACACAACACTACTGGTGACTTTAACATTTCAATAGTACCTGTGTGAGGGTGTAGAGATGGAAACTATCAAACTCATTTTGTGTCATGTATATGAGTGCCTTTTCAAAACATGTAAGATAAGACACAAAAATATGAATAGTCCTCTTTCCATTTAGATATTAGTTAAATATTTTGAGTTCAACAGACTCACGACTTATCATAATGAGCAAGATCCGGTTTCTTGATGACTGCAATCACTTCCCTGATGTACAGTAATGTGTATTCAAAATGCTTTAAAAGTATATAACAGCGCCATGGTCCACTGATGGATTTAGAGAACTGACTTTTTTTCTTTCCTGAAGGGATGGGAACATCTTCAGAGTTACTGAGAGTTCACTTTGCAGTGTTCCTATTCCAAAATCGACAATATCTCTAGGTTAAAGGGGGGAAAAGCCACCTATGCACATGAAAACACCATTAAAATGAACATGACTTTTGTTTTCTAATGGTAATTGTGCATATCCAAAAGAAAACATTACATACAGAGAGAGAGAGAGAGAAAGAACATTGAACACTGAAATGTTTAATGTCTTTAGCAGTAAAGCTCTAGTGACATAGAAGTTACTAATCAGAACAAAATGGTGCAAAACAGATAAAATGGAACAGTAAGGAAAAACAATTGAAACAAATATAAACTAATAAGAGATTTGCAACACTTCGGTACTTTGTCATTAACTTAAAGTACATATGACAAGGGGGCAATGTGCCTTTTTTCAGTCATTTGTCTCCATGGTTTGGACAGTACACACAAAACAAAGTACATAAAAATCATATAATAGATATTTACGCATGTAACATTGACTCACATCATATCAATACAAACACATACTAAATTTAAGTACATATAAATCATGAAATAATTATTTATGCCTGAACATCAAAATCCATCATATCAATACGAACGCATCTTATAATTACATTGTCGAGATTGGCCATCCAAATGTAACCCTTCCTTTTTATCTAAACTTTTTTCCTCATATATAGATCCCACACTAATTCTTAATTGATTAATGAGTATTTGGACCGATTGACGTTTTCCGTATATTTATTGCCTCGGAATCGGATACATATTTTGCAAGTGAAAGAGAGACAGACAGACAGAGTTTCTAATTGTGAGTGGTGACTGGTCCCTCTGCCAGTCCTCTGTTTTGTTTATTGCTCACTTCATTAAATCTGACATTTCCCTTCATAATGTGCACATCCATCTTCAGAGAGACAGCTTTTAAGTGAAGATGTTTCCATTCTCCCCCATTCTGTTCCCACCTTCAGTATGCTAACACTGGTGCCAACATAAATGTACTTAATTTTAAAGCAATCAATGCATAATGTCTTTGTAAACGTTATCAAAAACACACACATCTGCACAGCCCTGCTGGCTCACAGGATTTCTAACAAATAAGGCTGACCGTATCATTGTGCTCACAGTTATGCGGGGAGGGGGGTGGAGTTGTGTGTGAAATGACTCATTCACCACACCTATACATTGCTGAACACAAATCTTTTTTTTTTCTTTTCTTTTTTTTTAATTACTGAGTACTAGTCTGACGTTAAATATTTAACTGTATTAGTAATAATGGTAGGTTATGGAATGTTAGTCTAGAAGAGCCCAAAATGTTATAGCAAATGCCTGTGTCAAAAGATATGTTTACGTCTCCTTGAAATATTGTAGTAGCAGTAGTGGTAGTTGTTGTGACAGGCCTCGGACTCTTGGCCAAAATAAAAGTCCTCTCATTGGCATGCTCCTGGATTCCCTATTTTCCAGATCAGTCATAATGATAGAATGAATCTATGAATTTTGATAAATTGTCGAAAAGGTTAAGTTTATAATTAGTATGGTGAAAGGGGTACGATGACAGGGGAAGTAGGTAGCCTATTTCGTTCAATGTGACTCGGGTTCATTTGCTATCAGCGAATTTTTCATTCACAGATTTCTCACATTGTTCTTACAACACACAATCCAAATGAACCAAATCCAAATAAACCATGTGCGAACAAAAATTAGTGAGAATAAGTCACAATGAACATTTAAACCAAATTTTGTCGAAGGCAAGCCATCTACAACTGCTTTGGGAAGCTTTGGTGTGGATTTGGAAACAACAAAGCAAAATGACTCAGATTATTTGCCTATGACCCTAAAGACTCCAGACCGAAGAGCACTGGTGCGTTTCAGGTTTGGTGGCGAGGATCATCATCATCTGGAACTTGCAGACCTGGAGTCAAGTGGGAAGTCCAAAATGATCGGCCGAAAAAAAAGGTAGATCGATGAAAAAATTCTTTTTTTCAGATACAAAAAAAAGGGAAAAATCAGCATGACCTTCTTCTGGCTTGTCCTTTGTCAATCTTACTTCACAAACAAAGGCGGAATAGCTGAGACAACGAGAGATGAATTTTTAATCTCACGCTCTGTGGACCGATTCTCGGCAGCTTTGATGACACGAATGGATCATGTGCAGATCTGCCAGTACCACTAAAGGGCAAATCCCCTTCAAGCGTATACGCACATATATAAGATCAAACATGCACGCTTAACTTTTTTTTCTTTTTCTTTTTTTAGTAGGTCGGTGATTTGTGATGACAGAAATAACCAAAATTAACATACCAAGCAAGACTCTAGAACATCATCAGGAAATTGATTTGATCGTGCTGTACTGAGTGGATTTAAGTAAGTAGTAAGTAATTATATACACACAGTGAAGCACATATAAGCATACGTGTACACACACACAAACACACACACACACACGCGCGCGCGTGCGCGGAACACACACAACACACAATCTCGCAATAGCTGGATGGTCAAAGCATTGGACTTTCAATCTGAGGGTCCAGGGTTTGAACCTCGGTGATGGCACCTGGTGGGTACGGGGTGGAGATTTTTCCGATCTCCCAGGTCAGCACATGTGAAGACCTGATAGTGCCTGAACCCCCTTCATGTGTATATGCACGCAGAAGATCAAATACGCACATTAAAGTTCCAGTAATCTATGTCAGCATTCGATGGGTTATGGAAACAAGAACATACCCAGCATGCACACCCCCGAAAACGGAGTATGGCTGCCTACATGGTGGGGGTAAATAAACAAAACTGTCATACACGTAAAATGTTACATGTCTGTCTGAGTGTGTATGTGTGTGTGCCTGAAATCTGATTGAATGACACAGGAAATGAATGATGAGCGCCCAGTGGCAGCCGTCAGTCAGCTCTATCCAGGTAGGCAGCCTGTTGTGCAAATGACCCCATGTTTGTAAAGCGCTTAGAGCTTGGTCTCTGACCAAGGATATGTGCTATGTAAGTATCCATAACAATCAGTCAATCTCTCTCTCTCTCTCTCTCTCTCTCTCTCTCTCTCTCTCTCTCTCTCTTTGTCAGATGTGATACAATGTTGATTACACTTGTAACTGTACTTGCTCAGGTCTTCTCAATAAAGATCATTTCATTTCACATTTCTGTCTGTCTGCCTCTCTCTCTGTACCCCCCCCCCCCCCCCCCCCCCCCTCTCTCTCTTTCTCAGTTTCTGTTGCAAGAGACTTTTGTATCATAAATTTTAATCTAGGACCTGTGATATTTATGTCATTACACTACAGTATTAATTATGAATTATGTTGTCACCCTTCTTCATATCAGGCTAAGCTCTTAAATAAATAAAACATCTTAGTCTCAGGCTATCTCTGTCTCAGTTTCACACACACACACACACACACACACACACACACACACACACACACACAAATAAAATAAAATAAAATAAACACACACAAACACACACACACACACACACACACACATACGTGCATAACACAGAGAGAGAGAGAGAGAGAGAGCTATTCTAGAGTCTTCTGCACACTAAATCAGTAAATGATTGAACAAACAGCAGCATAAAGTCTAGAGTATATAAGAAGTATTATTACACACACTCATATACATGCACACTTGCATGCATGCACACATGTATACATTCATGCACATGTTTCATGATAACCCACACACAGACATGAACACACAAACTGACACGAACACACACATACTGACATGAGCACACACACACATACACACACACACATGCTCATGCTTCATGATCGCATACGCACTCTTGCACACACACACAGAGAAACACACACACACACTTACACACACACACACACACACACACATGCACGCACAGACGCACACACACATGCACATGCATATGCACACATACACTTGTATATGATCTTTCCTTTACTTCCAATTTTTTACCATAAAATGTCTTTTTCTAGAGAAAAATTGAAAGTACATCCTGTCTTGGGCTGTTTCAGATGTGAACACCAGTTCTACTGTTCAGTGTGTGACATGACTAGGCCGACTAGGCAGCAGTGACATCAGTTCTGTACTGGGGGATTCTGCTGTCAGTATGGAAAACAGAAAGGATCAAGAGGTGGCAGATTCAGTAGAAACAGACATGGATGAACATGAAAATCACAACAGTGAAAACCCTCCCCCATCAGATGATTCACTCAACCAACCAGGTCTGAAAACCGATGCAGACCCCAGCCTGTCTTCAACTCCGGAGCCCAGTTTTCCTGCAGGGAAGGATGTCAGTCCAGAGGGAGAGACTGCACCAGTTGTGGATGCTGGTATTGTTGTTCAGTATGATGACAGTGTCCCTGACATGGGAGACGGCATGGGCAGGGAGGAGGAAGGTGTGTCTGTGATGGGGGACTGCACATCCATGGAGATGGGGGAGAATATTTCAGGGCTAATGGACCGCCTCATAGCCAACGTGACGCCCACTGTGATAGATCTGAGCACCATGACGGTGGCTGGCAGCTTATACCCCCCTCCCCCTGTAGGCAAGTCTGACAAGGAGAGAAGTGGTGCCGCTGGGAGGGAGCGCAGTGCAGGGAGTGAAGGAGAACCACCCTGGAAGGGGAGGAGTTCTGAAGATGGTGACATCCACCACCTGTCTTCACCCCGCTCGGGACAGCCCCCAAGTGGTCCTTTTGTGGTGGGGAACCAGGTTGACATCATGACGGAAATGTACTCTGGGAAAGACAGCGCTTCAACATCATCAGGCGGTGTTGTGATGGAGAATGCAATGTCTTCCCCATCAGCGCTTGATACCAGCCCTTTCTTCAGCCGATCTGTGCTGGACGCCTTCAAATGGCCCTCTGTGGGGATACCCGGCTATCCAGACCGACGCACCCTGAAAAAGCTGAGTGAGTGTGCTGTTCCGCGACAGCAGAAAGTGAGAACTGACTTGACACTAGCGGACAAAATCCGTCTGATCAATGTGTCAGAGACAACTGGCAGAAGCCAGAGATCCCTTGCCGCTGAGTTCCACATTTCTGTGGGGTCTGTCAACAACATTCTGAGACGCAAACGGGAATACAAAGACGCCTTTGAGAACAAGGATGTGGCCAGCACAGGAGGTGGCAAAGTGTTACGCTGTTACCGCCCGGTCAAAGGGTCGACAGTGAGTGAGCTTCAGCGGCTGGTGGTACGGTGGGTGGACATGGCCAGGGTGAAGGTCAAGCCGCTGACCTGGGTCATGGTGCTGGACAAGGTCAGAGAACTGGCGGCCAGGCTGAAGGTGAGTGCCGCTCCAGGCTGGCTGGAGGCACTGCAACAGTCCCTGGACATCCCAGTGCAGGCAGGGTCACTGGGGTCACTGGGGGTCAGGTCAGAACACAACGTCAGTCTGATGGGCATGTGGCGCAAGATGCTGCCCTTCCTGGTGCAGGGCTACCAGCCAGAGAACATCTTCTCCGTGACGGAGACAACACTGTACTACAAGTGTCTGCCTGACTGCTGCTATGTGGGGGGCCCCATGTGTCAGGTGAGTCCACAGAAATGCATCGCACTGCGCTGTTGGTAGAGAGTATCAGTCATAACTGCAAATTGGTGCATGCATGATGTATAAGTATACATGTGTGTGTGTGTGTGTACATGTGTATGGGTGTGTATGCGTGTGTTAGTTTTCACAAGTTCGCTGAACATGCATTATCATTCATATTTTATTTTAATCATTTGCCTTCTATGTATCTCTCAGTTTTGGTATTTATTTACTTGGTTTATTTATTTCATTTTTATTCACTGTTTTCAAGTATTTGTTAATATGTTATAATTTTTGGTAGGCTCTTTGTATTTGAGTGTGTGTGTACATGTGTCTAAGTGTGCATGCATGTGTATGTATGTGTGTGTTTGTATAGATATATATGTGTGTGTGTGTGTGTGTCCACTACAATGGGAAGTCGTTTACGGCTCAGTCTTTTGTTGCTGCTGCCTAGGGGGCTAGTAGGTCTTTGGGAACTATCCCAATGCCTACTGTCCTAAAGCTCTCTCGGCCGAGAGATTATGGATGTAACTTGGGCAAGACACTCCACTATAGTATAATCAAATTCTAGCTCAGATAGTCAGGACAGTAGATGTCTCCTCTGTTGTTCTGGTGGTCATTGTCAGATACAACGGACTATCATACTATCATACGTGTACATTTTAGTCTTTTGTGAAGGACTTTGACTCTCAAACTAGGAGGCATAATTGCACTGGCTCTTAGTACTGCAGCCTGGGGGCTGGTTGGCCTTTGGGAACCATTCCAGCACTGGCTGTCAAACATCACTGACGATCACACATATATGTATATGTATGTGTGTGCACCAGAACTGCAACCTTCACCTGGAGGTGCTGGAGCACCGGCTGACAGTGCTGCTGTGCTGCAACATGGTGGGGGAGCGGCTGAAGCCCCTGGTCATCTCCCGCCGCCCCTGCCCCCCCTCTATGCGTAGTGTGGCCCTGAGTGACCTCCCTGTCGTCTGGTGCCACCAGCCCACCGCCTCCGTCACCCCAGACATCTTCGCAGGCTGGCTGCGAAACCTGGAGGCTTCCATGGCTCAGCAGAGGCGACATGTAGGACTGGGGTGTTGGGTGATGATGCATGGTGGTTTTTGGTCATAGGGGAAAAGGTTGGGGTGAGGTGTGTATGGGAGTGGGGGATTCGGGAGAGTGTTTGTTTGTGTGTGTGTGTGTGTGTCTGTGTGTGTGTGTTTAGACTGTGAGGGAAAGTCTGTGCTATCAACACAGAAGGCTTGCATGTTTCCTGTTTAGAAAGCAAGAGATGTTGTCTTTTTTTCAATTTATACATGTGTTAGTATGTTGTTGTTTTCTGTATCCACTGTATTTTTTTTTTAATAAAAATGCCTTAAAGAAAAAGAAGAAATAACCAGTTGGTGCGCATAGTCAGATACTCTCTTCACTCAGATGATGTCAACAACAACAAAAAAGTACAAATTTTAAAAACAAATGTTTTATTCATGGTGATGTTCAGATCATTTTCTTTATGGATATTATGTGTCCACCAGGTTTTTGTTGTTGTTGTTGTTTCAAAGCTGAAGAAGCAAAATCTGAGAGTAAAAAAATGTGATGTTCAGATCGCTCTCTTCATGGAGATGACGCCCAGCCACCTGTCGGCCACCCTGCTGAAGCACGTCAGCCTCAAGTTTTACCTGGATGACTCAGCACACCTGTTGCAGCCATTCAACCACAGTGTGGTGCGGCACTTCAAGGCCTACTTCCGCCGCCGGCTCCTGCAGTCAGCCCTGGCTCACCGCAGCGTGGTGGGGGTAGGGGAAGAGGTGGTGAGCGACGGGGGGGAGCAGGCCGTCAGGGCCGTGACGGAACTAGACGCTGTGTTCTGGATACAGGTGTGTAGAGTTGGAGGGAGCTGGGAGAGGGGGTGATGGTTTGTTTTTTTTTAATTGTAATATTTTATTGTTTACTTTTTATTTTTTTTTTTATTTATTTTTTTTTTTAAATATTTTTAGTATTTTTTGTTTATTTTATTTGTTTTTGTTTTGTTTTGTTTTCTTTTTTTTTCATACATAATTTTCTAATATTCTATGGCTCTTCTGCTGTGGTTAACGATATGGAGTATGGCTGCCTACATGGTGGGGTAGAAATGATCACGTAGGTTAAAGCCTACTGATATATGTATGGAGTTTGTAGGTGTAAAAATAGGAATTGCAGCCCATGAATGCTGAGAAAAACAGATGTGAACATCTCTGTTTTTGGGGGGGTGGGGGGGGGTTCCTTCTTGTTTTTGTTTTTTTTCCCCTGCCAGCACTTGTGTCCATGTAGGTATTTTGCCCAGACTCTTGAGCTTTCTGCATTATTGTGAGAAGAAGAGGAAGAAGACAAAAAAGATTATATATCAAAGAAGAAGAAGAAAAAGTTGATTGTAATTTGTTAAAATGAAACTGACCTTTCTAACACTGTATGAGTGTTGAATATAATAAAGTGGTTGTTTTTCACTGTTCATGCCAAAACGGACTTTTCTTCTGGGTGTTTTTTTTTTGTTGTTTTTTTTTCCAATTCTGTTATTGTTTACTTTGTTTCACAATTATACATTCGAAACTGTGTGATTATCGATCTACACTTGCTCGCTGTTGGCTGTGTGAAACTGACCTTGGTTGTCAAGTGTAGGAAAACTACAAGTAAAGGGAGACAATCTGCAGCATTTCTGTGCAGTCATCCTTGCGTCGGTGTTTGTGTAATTTTTTTTTTTTTTTCATCTATTTAAATTATATGACAAATATCATCAACAGAACAATTAATCCTGTATCAGTGTTAAAAAAAAAGATCATAATGACATTTGATATTGTAATTACTATTATATTTGTTTTATTTTGTTTTTTAAAGATGAAAGAGGGGAGAAAGTTCATGTGCGTTAACCATGTTGATGTTAAAGATGAACATTTGTAGAGTTTGAATGTGTTACGTGCTGAAGTGCTACCCACTGAGTGCTTTTCTCTTAGGTGGGAGATGGAAATGGTTGGTGGAGGCAACAGTGGAAATGGATGGTGGAGGCAACAGCTGGATGAAGTTGCAGTGATGGTGCAGTGGTGTTGGAGTGACATTGCAGTTACGGTACAGTGACTTTGCGAAGGGTGAGGGTGGCAGAATGGTTAAGATGCTAATCCACCAGTACAGAGTCCTTGAGGGTCTCACCCTTTCTCCCAAGTTTGACTGAAAAACTAAACTTAGTGTCCAATCATTTGGATAAGATGATACACCAAGGTCCTGTGTGCAGCATGCAGTTGGCGCACTGAAAAAGAACCCATGGCAACAAAAGTGTTGTCCTCTGGCACTTGGATAGGTTGACAAATATATATATATATGCATGCACTCAAGGCCTGACAAAGAGTGTTGGGTTACACTGCTGGTCAGGCATCTGCCTAGCAGATGTGGTGTAGTATGGATTTGTCTGAATGCGGTGACGCCTCCTGAAACTAAAACTGAAGTTGCAGTGATGTTGCTGTTGTTGTCAGGATGCATGGCGCACAGTCAGCCTGGACACCATCAGAACATCCTTCCACAAGGCAGCCTTCCCACACACCTCACACCCCTCCTCCTCCTCCTCCTCCCCCTGCCTTCCTGAGCCCAGAACCGAACCTCTCCCCAACGACTTCTTGCACCTCGTCCAGGAAGCAGGCAGGGTGTTCCATTTCACCCCAATGGATGCTGCGCTCTATGCAGAGTTCGATTCTCAGCTACCATGTCACAGCAACGACATGGAGGTGATGGTCAAGATGCTTGTTTTACCCTGTTTCCAGACAATGATTAATGATACGTTTACTTAAATTGTTCCTAATTCAGTATATCTTGCTCTAAGCACTTTACAGTAGAATAGTTCCAATAAGAATGCATTACAATATACTACACCATCCATTAAAAGATGCAAGTCCAAATAAGTGAAAAACATTACATGCTATGACAAGACAATCGACCAAAAGTACATACTAAGTACAATGTACATTTGTGTATACATACAAACTTACATGCATGCATGCACACATACATATCAATTAATCAAAAGCACTTTTGAACAGATTTCTTGAGGTTGGGTTTGAAGCTGGAAATGGACTGAGAGTGTCAGTATATAGCAAGGAGTTTCATTGGGTAAGGGCTGTGAATGAGAAATTGTGTAACTGGTTTAGAAAAGCTTAGAACAACCTGTTGTGAGCTGCCTGTAAATAAACAGCCTGTCAGCAGTTTGCCCAGAAATGAAAGAATCAGTTATGTATGTTCCTCAAACTGTGTTGCTGATGGGTCTTAGTTTCATTGTCTGTTTATCAAAATACTTTAGAACCAGTCCACACTGTGTTAAATTCCATCTGCTGTTTTCTTTAAAAAAATAAAAGATCTTATATTGTTCAACCTTAAATCCTGTATCTCTTCTATACATGTTTTTTTGTTGTTGTTTTTTTTGGGGGGGTTTTGGGGTTTTTTAATAGAAGTTTTGGCTATTTCTATGGAAAATCATATTGTTAGTTGCTAGAGAAATGTGACTTGTTCATGTGTATCAGCTTTTTTGCTTGAGTGTGAAAGAATTTTGTCTGGTGCTAAAAAAAATAAAATAAAACAATAATAATAATCATCATCATAAAGAATGACGTTTTCATTGAAGTTTGGTTGTGTCTAGGGAAAAGAATTTGTCAATTGCGAGAGATATATGAGTTGTTAATGAGCATTTGCATTTTTGCACAAGTATGCTAGTTTGGCCATGTCTGAGGAAAAGAATTTTTGTTGATTGCTAGAGAAATTTGAGTTGTTCATGTGTATTTGCTTGTTTGCTCCAGTGTGCTTTTTCGTTAGTTTCATGTTTTTGGTTTTTTTAAATCATGTCTGTTTGTATGATGTGTGTAAATGACACATGTGTGTAATGTTTCAATGTCCCCAGTGGGTACATGAAGTAAACTCCTTGCCTTGCCTTGCCTTTCAGGACTGGGAAAGAACTCTGCTGGAAGATGCTACATCAGGTCACATGACCTTCATCAAGCGGGAGCCAGGTGTGCTTGACGATGTGGGCAGTGGGTTGTGTCCCTTTCCTGGGGGGGAGGGGGAGGAGAGAGTGGAGAAAGCGGTGCCGCCCTCAGAGGCGCTGGAGAGCCTGTCAACGCTGAAGCGGTTCAGCGCCAACAACATTGGACTGCTGACCACTGTGTTTGAACTGGAGAGTGTGCTGCTGGACTCTATTGGGCCAGCCGCACACACTTAGCGTCCGCTTCATTCCTGATCCCTAGGGTGTCCATCTAGCCAACAAGAATAAAGAAAAGAAGGTTCCTGACCCCAGCTCCGACACCTAAAAAAAAAATAAAAAAATGTTGTGGTGGTTATAAAGGTTGAGGTTAAAGGTTTCAGACTGATCAGCGTCAGTTGTCACAAATAAGAGAAATGATATGGAACAATTTGGGAGATAAAGTTATGACTTTTTTTTTTCTCTCACAGTTCTAGTCATTTTTCAGGAGTCTTCAGTAACCTTTCCATCTCAGCTGGACAGAATTTCTGCATTGCTGTAAATGTGTGTGCATGTTTACATGTGTATGCCTTCATCAAAACATCTGCTATGTTGTGAAGATTGTCTTTATACGTTTGTATGTGTGGCACTGATGGTCTGAATAGTAATGTTTATGTCTGTGCATATTTATGTGTATTGCATTATTTGTACACATTTATATGTATGGCAATTTTTATGTCTGTACATATTTATATGAATGGCATTTGTACTCATTTATATCTGGCACTGATGATCTGTACAACATTAGTACATAAAATGTATTACTGATCATGTGTAATATTTACAAACATGGTTTGTTTGTTTTTTAAATTATATGTATTATATACATATGGCATTTCCAAAGCATGTGTACTGTTGCTTTTACAGCAGCACATTTTTTAATGCTGTGTTCTTTTTGTCAAAGTCGGCAGTATATTTTGACGAACTTGCGGGTGCAAATGACATTTCTGCAGCAGGATTTATTCAGCTTTTAAACTTTCTTTTTAAAGGCAGATGATCTTAAACAAAATGACTGCAGGCTTTCTCATTTTTCATGTTTTTAAATTTGTGCTTCTCTCATTCATCCATTCCACAATTCCTGCAGCCACACTCGTTCATCCGTCATCGTGTTTTTATAGAAATGTCTACCTTTTGAAGTTGGGACTTGGGCTTTGTGAACAGCATGGGAGGAACCAAAGAATCAGAAATGCATGTTCATTCACTGCCCTTTATATTCTCTTGTTTAATAGTGTGTGTGTTTGTATGTGTGTGTGTATTCTTCAGTTTAACGTCTATTCACTGTAAGTGTTTTTTGACGGAAAGGAGTAAAGTAGTGGGTAAAGGAAAGGGAATGCATGTGAATATTATTGTAAGAAAGTGTTCATGTTGTGTATCAGAGGAAAAGTATATTATAAGAAATCAAAGTTTAAAGAGATTGTGGTGTGTATTGAATGAGGTGTCATGGGAAGGAGAATATGTGTATGCATATCAAGTATTAACTTACAACAATGTAAATATAACATTAAT
This sequence comes from Babylonia areolata, assembly GCF_041734735.1. Classification (NCBI taxonomy): domain Eukaryota; kingdom Metazoa; phylum Mollusca; class Gastropoda; order Neogastropoda; family Buccinidae; genus Babylonia; species Babylonia areolata. Next base: position 48,417,717 of record NC_134880.1, on the reverse strand, counting down.
TATAGTATATCAAAGGAGGATACCAACTGGGCTGGAGTTTAAAATTTCCGAAAATATTCTAAGCAGTGAATAATTCTTCAAAATCTTTTCAGTGGCTAATAAAATATTGGAAGAAAAGTCATCAACTACATCTTTTGGAATTAATTGTCTTATGCTTGGACAATGAATAAGTAGATGGCTTACAGTTATTTGCTTACCACATATACATTTTATATTTTTGACAATTTTGTACGAAAGGCATTTGTATAAAAGGTGTGTGTGTGTGTGTGTGCGCGCGCGCGCGTGCGCACATGTTTGTGTGTTTTATGTGGTGAAATAATTCATGGAGAGCTTTCAGTTAATGCTATTACAGTTTGGGAGTAAGTTTCAAGGCAGCAGCAGTGTACTTAAACCCACCTTCCCCACCTTTAGAGGAGCATGTAGAGATGTTCACCCTAGTCATGGCATTGGGATGATGCAATGGTTTCAGACTGGGAAAGCTGCTCCAGTTAAACTGCTGGATCTGTGTTTGCAGGTCAGAACATTCCTTCCTATTTCTGCGGACATCAGAATTATCTCTGCTGTGTTATTCACTGGAATTTGTGTAGATTTGACACAGGAAGGTATTTTTGTTTTCTCACAGTCATATCTTGTGTTCTATACACGCACACACGCACACACACACACTGCATTATCATCACACAGTGTATTAGTTTGACAGAACAAGCAGTAGTTAAGATCCGGGTCACAAGCAACAGAATCATCAATATTCGTTTCACATGCTTTTTTCATTGTTGCTTTGAAACTACTGAAGCCATCAGATAATGTTTCATGGAGGTATCATGGGAACTGATGGATATTGACTACACTTATCTGTGTTATATATATATATATATATATATATATATATATAAAGAAGACTAAATATAGATAATGAAGATAGTGAAGTTTGTATTCAATCACACCACACATGATACATTTTCATTTCTTTTTTTGTTCATATTGTGTTATATTTCAGTGGTTGTTTTTTGTGTGTTTTTTGTTGTTGTTGTGTTTTTTGTGTGTGTTGTTTTTGGTGTTTTTTGTCTTTTTGTTGTTGTTGTATTGGAAAGTTTTGTACACGCCTGTGTGGGATGAAAGTATTTTGTGTCATGTATCATTCTAGTCAAAAGAAGTGTCTAATTTGTTCGGAAATGATGACCATCGCTGTGTTGGTCTTACATGTGTATGTGTGCTACATATATATCTGTATGATTATATGTGTATGTATCCTCATTCCTCACGCTGATGAGGAACTCTAACATGCATATGTATGTATCCTGCTGCCTTATAAATTATATGTGTATATATGATTTTGGTGGTGGTGAGGTCATTCGATAAATTTTGGCAAGCATTGAAAAAGGGTCCAACGTATCCAAACTGTGTAGTGTTGATGGAGGTCTGTTTGTACAGCAATGATTATAAGAATCATGTATGGGTGTACCAAAACTGCTTTTCTACTATGTTATTATTTTATTGTCCAAGTCGACTCTTCAGTTTTGCCAAATTATGTTATATTTTTGTGTAACTGTTTCATAAGGCGTTTCAGACCAGTTCAAGCTGTGGAACGTTACAGACTTTGATTTTCTGAAGCTTGTTATGATATTGGTGTGTTTGAGTTTGAACCTACTATCAGATGTCTTCATCCAAAGACTGGCCAAGGGCCTGGTGCACATCTTCACGTACAGTATTTGTTGCAGGCCTTCTAATTCTTCTTCTGGGGGCTGAGCTTTGTCACTATTTATTTCATCGTTCTGTTTGTTTGCTTTTACATTTCAACTGGCCCCATTTTCAGGTTTCTTTTATTTTATTTTAGAATCATACAATACTGATGATTTTTGATTGACGGAAACCTTTTCTTATACATTTCAACTGGGCCCCATTTTCAGGTTTATTTTATTTTATTTTAGAATCATACAGTACTGATGATTTTTGATTGACGGAAACCTTTTCTTTTTTGATATGTGTCAGAAGTGAATATGATCGGAAGTCTTAAGATTCTTCTTCTTTTTTTCTTCCTTTTTCTTCTTTATTTGTAAGTTTTTAGGGATTAAATTTTAGCAGCGTTAGAACTCAATTTTATGCCTTTTTCTGTATTAGTTTGTTTTGTTTTTTATCCTGTTTAAGAAAATAATCTTTGGTGATTACTTTGCATACAGAATC
>NC_134880.1:48248036-48410536 GCF_041734735.1 Babylonia areolata | reverse complement strand
CTGCTTGGCAGATGTGGTGTAGCATATATGGATTTGTCCGAACGCAGTGACGCCTCCTTGAGCTACTGAAACTGAAACTGATCCTTTGAATATTATAGTTTTAGGAACAAATATGTGATAAAATAGACAAATTCTAAAGAGGGGTTTTTTTTCATGTTTTACTTTTAACATTCTCTTCTTTTTCTTTTTTTTTATCAGAATTTTTTTTTTTTTCATATTTTTCCTCGAAACACCAATGACCTGGTTCTCGCTCACTTGTGTGTGCAGCCGCTGCCTCGTATGCCAATTCCAGACACCAATTATGACCCAGATGACCTGAAACTGCTGGAGATCAGGCGCACCATGCGTGCCAAGCATCGCCAGAGGTCGGCCTGTCTAACACTTGACGAGAAGAAGAGAGACATTGAACGTTACTCTGACAAATACCAGCTGAACCAACAGGAGGATCAGGGCTGGACTCCAGGTAGTTTGTTGCAGTTTGTTGTATTGCAGGGTGTTGTAGTGTGCTGTAGTGTGTTGCAGTGTGTGGTAGTGTGCTGCAGTCTGTTGTAGTGTGCTGCAGTGTGTTGTGTTGTAGTTTGTTGCAGTGTGCTGCAGTGTGTCACAGTGTGATACAGTGTGCTGCAGTGTGTTGTACTTGTGATTTGTTGCAGTGTGTTGTAGTGTGCTGCAGTGTGTTGAAGTATGTAAGTGTGGTTCAGTGTAGTGCAGTGTGTTGTAGTGTGCTGCAGTGTGCTATAGTGTGCTGCGGTGTGTTGTAGTGTACTGCAGTGTGTTGTAGTTTGCTGCCATATATTGTAGTGTGCTGCAGTGCATCACAGCGTGTTATAGTGTGCTGCAGTGTGTTGTATTACAGTGTTCTGCGGTGTGTTGTAGTGTGCTGCAGTGTGTTGCAGTGTACTTCAGTGTGTTGCTGTGTGCTGCAGTTAGTTGTGTTGCAGCATGCTGCAGTGTGTTGTACTTGTAGTGTGCTGCAGTGTGTTGTGTTGCAGTGTATTGTAGTGTGCTGCAGTGTGTTATAGAGTGTTGTAATGTGTTGCAGTGTGTTGAAGTGTGTTGCAGTGTGTTGAAGTGTGTTGAAGTGTGCTGCAGTGTTTTGAAATGTGCTTCAGTGTGCTGCAGTGTGTGTACCCAAGACACAGTCAATATGAATTCACTGCCCCAATGGGCATAAAAGGCTTTAGGACCTTTCACTTTCTTTTTAAACCTAACTAGCCAAACCTTTAAAGACACCTCTAACTTTAACCAGGCTGATGTGATGTAAAATATTGAATTTGGGCTTTTGGTGTTAAGTCTGGTGTAGAATCGGAATCTACACTTCATTTTTGAGTATGCAGATTTTAAAACCTATGTTTGTGAAGATGACACTACACATCATTTTTGAAAAGCAAATTTTAAAACCTATATTTGTGAAGATGAAATGCTACACTACATTTTTTTAAAAGCAAATTTCACAAACTATGTTTCTGAAGACGGAACAGCGAAACATGGGCATGAGTTCACCCCTTCTCACCTGTTTCAGACTGGAGCCAGTTTCCACATGAGCTGAGGCCGGACAGGCTTAGGAAGAGGAAGGCGGTAACGGTGCGACCCAACCTGAAGGCCGCCAGGACCACCTCCGTCAAGACTGCCGACATCCTGGCTAAAGCAAAGGTCCTTGTGTGCTGGATTTTGCTGGTTCCATATGATGATAATTTTGTGGCCCTTACAGCTGACATACTGGTTAAAGCAAAGGTCCTTGTGTGTTGGATTTTGCTGGTTCCATATGATGATAATTTTGTGGCCCTTACAGCTGACATCCTGGTTAAAGCAAAGGTCCTTGTGTGTTTCTTCTTTTCAAATTATTTTCATCATGTGTTTTGTTTTGTTTCTCTCTCATCCTTCTCTTTATCTATTTTATTTAGAGAATCTGAATCCTTTATGTAGATTTTAGATTGAAAACATGCATGTACACACACACCCACAAACACGCACACTCACTCACACAGACACACACAGAGACACTCACCCTCACAGACGCACGCGCGCGCACACACACACACACACACACACACACACACATACTCACACACACACACTCGTACACACAATCACACTAATTTACTCACTCACTTATGCATGTATGCAAACGCGCATGCGCACACACACAAACACACACACACTCACACACACACACACACGCACACACACGCACACACACACATATGCATAGCATAGCTTGTATTCCCTGCCTCCCATGTTTTTTGTTGTCGTTGTTTGTTTTTTCCTGTTATCACTTACAAGGAAAAGATGTTAAACGAAAGAAAGTAGAAAGACTGTTATCTTCTAATTAACACTTTGCTGTGCTGTGTCTGTGTGCATTCTTGCTTAGGATAGGGATAGGGACAGGAGTGAAGGAGGGTATCTGGGTTGATCAGAGGAGTGGGAAGGGAGGGGCCAGGGGGTTAGATGGTTGTACAAGTGTGTTGATGTGAGTGAAATGATAAGAATTGATTTAGCGCTTATTTCTGTGCTAGCCAGTATTTGTTTGTTAAACCTTGGAGGTTGTGTTTGTTTATTTCCTTTTGTATGTCTTCCTGTCTGTCTCTCTGTGGTAATTGTGTGGCTATCATCTGTTGGTGAATCGGGAACTGCATGAAGATTCGTGATTCACCAATTGATGATAGCCACATGATAGCCACACAATTACCACACTATCTTTGTTTTCTCCAGGGTCTGCACAGGTCATGGAAATCCCGGAAAGTCATGGAATTTGAAAACATGATTTTCCAGGACTGGGAAGTCATGGTTTTATGGTTGAAGTCACAGAAAAGTCATGAAGTGAAAAAGAAGGCCTTAAAAAACACAAGCGCTTGCGCTGATTGAAGAAGGAAGAAATATATTAGATACTTTGTTCATGACTTGGACCATCACCAACTGTATAGTGTCAATATATGTGCAGTAGTATTCCAGGTAATTTCTGAAAATGGCATGCAAAAGTTCTGGAAGAGTCATAGATTTTTTAAATCAAAGTATGGACCCTGTAAAATTCTCTCTCCCTCCCCCCACTTCTATTCCTACCTCCTCGATTTCTTATTATTCCCTCCCTCCTTGCACCCAGCTGATGTGAATGCTTATTATTTATGCTTATTGTGTACTTTCCATCCCAGGAACGTCTAGGGGTGGACACAGTGGATGGTGTACAGAGGGATGACGATGAGGAGAAAAATGAAGAAGAGGATGAAGAGAAGGAGGGGGAAGAAGGGGAGGAGGAGGAAGAGGAAGAAGAGCTGGATGAGGAAGAGGTAAGATGCATCTCACACTGCTGTTTTATGCCTCCCGTCCCCTCCCCCCCACCCCCCTGTCCCCCAACACCCCCCCTCCCTACCATTCCCCCTCACTCCTCTTTGGATGCCCTAGACTCCTTCAGTTTAAATAGCATCCCCACCTTCTGGAAATTCTGAGCTGGAAGTTTCCTCTTTTCTATCGCTCGCTTTTGTCTGTGATGTTATGTTGTTTGTTCGTTCTGTCTTCTCTTCCTTTCTTATTTTCTGCCTGACTGGTCCATTTACATAGCTTTTTTTACTACAAAGCCTCAAATTTTTTATTAAAAAAATTTTTTTTATAACTTTATTCTGGACTTGATAATTGGGCGCTTAACATGTTGTGTTCTTTTTTTTGTGCCCAGTATATGTGAAATTGCCTGTGTTTTCTATGCTTGTTATTGTTTATGATTTTTTGTATACATATTATGTTTGTGTTCAGGTTGTTTTTCTCTTAATCCTCTGGCAAAAAACTGACAGAGTATCAATGTCAAAGCCATGTCCCAGGTTTATGTGCATGTATATGACTATACATGTATCTTATTTTCTTTTTCAGTTGTTTTTTGGTTGTTGTTTTGGGGGGTTTTTTTTTTGGTTCTGCAGTATTGGTATTTAGTTTTTTGGTCCCAATATGGGCCTGTATAGTTGGCTGTACTAGAAGTAGCAAAAGATAAAGAGCTGTTCTGTGCCCTGGTATCTTGGTTTGGTGTGTTGTTCATCACCATGACACAGTTAACTGACATGCTCGCTTCAACTTGCTTCTCCAGACCAGGTTAACAAATCTCTCAAAACACACCTCTTCTGCTCTGCATTTCATCTTATTGACTGATGTGATTCTTAACTTATGCTGGCACACGTGTATGTGTGTGTGTGTGTGTGCGTCTGTCTGTTTGTGTCTGTGTGTTTGCATGTTTGTTGTGTGCTCATGCTTGTTTGTGTGCGGTATGTCGTATTTGAATGCATGTACAGTTATGTGTATATATAACTTTTATTGTAAACACCATGAGCTCCCTGACTGGGATGTGTAGGCTTGAAATCCAGACTGCCCGGTTCATGGACCAGTTGGCTGGGGCAGCCACCCATATGAATTAAGGTCCCATAGCCTTGTATGCCCATCACAATTTGTATCCACTGTGTCTGGAGCTTGGCACAGGGAGGTGGGGCCCAGTGTGCTCCTTCTGTCATTTTAACCTAACCTGTCCGTGTCAGAAATCAGGTACACAGTCACACCTGGCTGGACTAAGGCAAATCAGAGTGAAGTGCCTTTGCCAGGAACACAACACCATGTCGAAACAGAGCCTTGAACCCTGGTCCAGAGTGCGCCTTACCCATTATACCACAGTACCTCCCAGCGCCACCTGTTTTAGTTGAAAACATAACGTCTGCAGGAATTCTGACACCAGTGATGTGCTGATGATGAGTTCCATGTTTAAGGAGGCATCCAAGCGTGCAGACTGATCCATGTCAGCCTCCCCACACCTGCTGAAAAATGAGGGCAGACCCGTGTCTTACCCTAGTGTGCTGGTCAGGTCTTGAGGTGACGATCATCGTGATGACCACGTGACCAAAGTACAGTTTCCATTCCTGCGATATGATTTACTCTCTGGACAAAGATGCACCATGGCAGAACCACTGTAAGTGTTGAAATTATGATCCAGTGTTGATCAGTGACCGGGCTTTGAAACCCTGTTTTTGGCATGGTGTTGTGTCCTTGAGAAAGGCCCTGTACTCCAGCTTTCCTTACTCTGCCCTGATGTGAATGGTTACCTGACTTTGATTGGGGAAGGCCTCAATTGCCATAAAAGGCTATGGAATCTTTGACCATTAACTCCATGCAAGACAGGTGGAAGTAAGGTCATTTGGTATTTTATTTTGAAGGCTGTCTAGAGTTTTTATTTTTCAATTTGTTTGTTTCCAGGAAACGGATTACAATCTGACATACTTTGACAACGGTGAAGGTTACGGTGATGACGACGACGATGATGATGAGCCAGCCTACAGTTGATGGTGCCTTTTAAGAACACACATGTTTGTTGTGGAACTGGTTTTATTGATTGTTGTGGACTTTATTTTATTGATGGAATTGAACTTGTTTGTTGTTTTTGAACGATTGTGTTGTCAATACTGTGTGTCAAAAAAATGAGACCTGGGTTATTGGAAAAATCTTCACCTTTCCACCAGACGTGGTCAGGGTTCCAACCCAGGACCCTAGGATTGGAAGTCCAGTGCACAAACCACTTGGCCATCGTGCCTGTCCTGCCTGCACTGGTTCTGTGGATTATGATTTCTGTTGACGGTGGCAGCAATGAGGAAGATGATGACAGAAATAGTGGTGATGATGATGACAGTCATCATCATCATCATCATATTGTGACAGTGATGACTGTGATGTTGTTGAGGGGATGTTCTGTCACATCTGCACGTATGTCAGAGGACATGTTTTCTTCTCACAAGCAGATGAAGTTGTGAATGAAGTGATTGACTGTATGACCTGTGAAAGAGTGAGAGTGGCCATGAGAAAGGCAGAAGAAAAGTGATTGCATGAGCTTGCAGTGTTTCATTCCGATGGACAGTATGAACTTGTTATGAATGACCTGAAGAAATGGAAAACACATGGCATGTACAGGAATGGTGTTTGCTCTTATTTTGAAAAAGGACATAATAGAATTTTGTGGTGTGTGCTTGTGTGAGGAAGAGGTGAGAGAGAGAGAGAGATTTGATTGTGTTGAAAGAGAGAGATTGCATGCATGTGTATGCAGGAGTGTCCATCATGGTGAAGACTGGTGGTGAGAGACCAACAATAAACCCGTGTGTGGAGAAAAGAAAGTGTGTGTGTGTGTGTGTGTGTGTGTGTGCGTGCCTATGTGTATGAGTGGGTCACTGAGTGGGATGTCAATGTAGAGGTATAAAGAGAGAAACTATGAGTTTGTGTGTGTTTATGTGTGTGTGTGAGCAGGTGCTACTGAGCGGTACATTAAGGTGGAGGTATTAGGAGAAAAACAGTGTGTGTTTGTGTGCATGCATGTTTGTGTGCGAGTGCCACTGAGTGGTACATTAATGTTGAGGCATATGCAGATCACTATTTTTGGACAGCTTCAAACAACAGACAAAATCTAGTTTAAACCAAATATTTATTCACCTGATATGTACAACTGGAATATATATTTCAGCTCAGCTTAGAAATACTCTTCAGTGATTCCATGTGTGACAATGCAAATTATGTACAATGTAGATATTGGTCACAGCACATATGTTACACACATATTTCATACATCCTACTTATCTAAGCAAGTCAATCATCTGTTGCTAAAAAAAGGAAAGGGAGGGGAAATCTTTTTTTTCTTTTTCTTTTTTTTTGTAGAGGAGAGGTGACATGATGAAAATGGGTCAGTTTGTGTGGGCAAACATCATAGCTCATGCATATGTTTGTGAGTGCAGTATATCTTTAAAAAAAATTTTTTTAAAGATCTTCAACATGCATATTTAATCATCGGCATGAAAATACACACATACAGGGAACTAAAGGGAGAAAGTTGTTCATGAATGACGGGCGCAATAGCTGAGTGGTTAAAGCATTGGACTGTCAATCTGAGAGTCCCGGGTTCGAATCACGGTGACGGCGCCTGGTGGGTAAAGGGTGGAGATTTTTACGATCTCCCAGGTCAACATAAGTGCAGACCTGCTAGTGCCTGAACCCCCTTTGTGTGTATATGCAAGCAAAAGATCAAATACGCACGTTAAAGATCCTGTAATCCATGTCAGCGTTCGGTGGGTTATGGAAACAAGAACATACCCAGCATGCACACCCCCGAAAACAGAGTATGGCTGACTACATGGCGGGGTAAAAATGGTCGTACACAAAAAAGCCCACTCGTGTGCATATGAGTGAACGCAGAAGAAGAAGAAGAAGTTCATGACTAACTGGACAGCGTCCTTAAGTCAAGTTGTTAAGGCTGGGGCCTTATTTAGTGAGGATTTGTTGTTGGGGTGGAATCTTGAGGAACTGAGGCAGAGACAGGTCTGTGCATGTATAGGTTAACCTGGGAGAGTAGTTAAAAAAAAAAAAAAAAAATCTACACTAAATCCACCAGGTACCGTGACCAGAATTTGAACCCATCACCCTCAAACTGAAAGTCCAAAGCTCTAGCCGCTCAGTTGTCAGAAAAAAGATTGTTCAGACTATAGTCTGAAATGAGACAAGAGGGAAGATTTGCAAAGTGACACACATCTCATAATTTTACATGTAACTGCACAGGTAATGTATTGATTTCAGACCAGACTGAAACAAAATTCTTCAAATTCATCTCTTGCTATTACAAGCATCTGAAGGGAAAACTAAAAGTAGACAATGTCATTCATGTTGCACAACACAATTCAGCAAGTACAGACTACATAATTATGTCCTACATGTTTTATCGCCCTTGAGCTGAGCCTGTGTAACTGTAAGTATGAAAATCCACATGGAACAGAGATGATAAGATGATGTCTGCTGGCAGTCTTCAGGTTAGCAAGTGCATGAAACCAGACTTAAGCACTGATACCTAATACAAATAAATCAGTACATTATGATTTTGGCTTTGAAGCAAACGGGCACAATTGCTATTCAACATGTCTAAAACACATAATACATGAAAAGCACTTAAGTAAATGATACATAATAAAATGTCACTTCAACTAGTTAGCAGTATTTTTGTTGGTGGGAGAGACTGCTGGTGTACTAGCAAGTACTTTTAACTCTCTCCATACGAACGACGAAAGAGACGTCGTTAACAGCGTTTCACCCCAATTACCACCATCCAAGTATTGCAAACAGAAGGCTCTTATACTGAAGAGGTGAATGTTGACAAAGAATACCACAATTCTGACGATGGAAGCTAAAGGTTGGGTCATTGAGACACCCACTGGACATCCGAGGTCTGTGTAGAGGAGAAGAGAGGACTGGCCGTACTGAGTGAGTTAAGGTTGAAAACATGATCAGTCATTTAATTTTCTTCTTGAGTAAATAATTAACACTGAGTGACTCTCTCTCATCTTGACAAATATACCATGCTTAAAATATGAACAAGCAAATTTCTTTTCTTCAATAATAAAATAATGTGCAATCTCTCTTTCACAAATAAGTGAGGAAGAACGAGAACTGGAACAGGATGAGGATGAGGAGCAGAAATAATGAGAGAGAAGGGGGAAGTGAAAGTTTGTTTTGCTTTTGTTTTTTGGTGGTGGGAGGTCATTTTTCTCTGTATGGGTGGAAATGAAGAGGGTTTTTTCCAACATTTACATATTTATTTGATTTTTTTTTAATAATAACAGAATGATAAATCTAATTCAACACTTACTGGAACAGAAAATATAAAAATTAAAAAAAAAGAAACGGGTAGTGGAGGAAGCTGTTTATGAAGTTTTGTCAGTCAACTACACACTGTTGTCTGTTTTACACAATTTCTGTATCGAAATCAACATATATGAATAGACAGTAATCCAGTAAGACAAACTCTGTATGTTTCTAGCAACTTTGTATGAGATTGAAGTTTTCCTTTGTGCTTAAACCAACCTGAGCATAACTGATTATGAATGTAGAGATACATGCACACAAGTTTTCCTTTGCACTGTTCCAATATGAACCAGACATTATGGCAGAATAAAGACGCATGCGCAAGACTGGTTTTGGCATGAAAAAATGCAGGCACTCCAAGTTTTCGTTTGCACTAAAACCACTTTGAACTTTGTCATGTAGAGGTGCATGTATACATTACATGAAGGCCAAACTATACCAGTGTATAATTTTTTAATACAGTTTGCAGCCCTCAGTTTCAGCCTGTCATCAGATGCCAATGGGGAAGTTTCAAGCCAGACAATGTGGCACAAACAAAATCACTACAGAAGTTTTGTATATACAAAAGCATTTTTTCTTCTTTTTTTTCTCTCCAAATCCACACACAAGTCTCTTGGTGGAAGGAAATTCATTCCTGTTCCAAACTGCACAAGTCCTGAGTTTTCTGATCACCATTTCATTTTCCCTTCACATTATCACTGTACGCACACACTGAGAGACAGAGAGAAACGAGTGATTTGTGTTCAGGGCAGAAAGGACTTCAACATGAGAGATGATGTTTTTGATGTGGATGCTACACAGTACTGGGGCTTAGCTTCATTGTCATCACTTCTTTTGATGTCATCCCAAATTTGCCTATTCCCGATTCACTTAATTCTGATTCACCCATTCCCACTTCACCTATTCTCAATTCACCATACACTAAATGGTGGAGGAAAAAAACCTTGAGTCTTTAGTTTCTCCTCTTTGTTCTGTTGGTTGGACTCAAGCATTGATGTCTGTACACATATTGTAACTCTCATCCCTGAACAGTGAGTGTGTGAGGCTGAACAGGCAAGAAAGAAAAGGTAAGTAGTCAAAACAGGATTATGACTGAAGTAGGTTTTATATTACAGCACATAACACTGCTTGCAATGCAAGCACCCATGTGAACATAACTAATCTGGATCCCACTACACACACACACACACACACACTCCCAGAGTAAGTCAAATCAATGACAAAGATGACATTTGAAAAACAACCACCAATAAATTCAATTCTTGGCTGTACATGTCAATAATAATAATAATAACAGTACATTTCTAGAATCCTTTCAAAAATCTCAAAAACATCCTCAGTCAGATGAGTCAGACATAAAGCATATTATATAAGCACACACATGTGCACACATGCAAATGTGGAGGAAATAGTTCTTTCAACTGTTTCATTAAAAGGGAGCTCACACTGAAATTTTCCACATGCAGGTGACTGGTTGCCGTTCAATAATTCACCAACAGCTTGAACAACACCTGCTCTGTCACAGCCCTCTCTTTTAATGTCACAACCATAAGTCACTTTGCCCAGACAGCTCAGTCTTCTGAACAACTCATGTCAACAAAATTCTTTTGCTACAATAACATTGTCTGCCCACTGCTCCCTCCACACCTTTGTTTTCAAAGCAAACAACACTGTACACTTTGCTCTTTATCCTTTCAGCCTCAAGACCTGGTGTAGCAACTTATTTGTAACCCTACTGGTTTTTACCCCAGGTCAGATCTGGTTGGCCCAAATTACCCCCCCCCCCTCCCTGGTCTATGTATATTAGCCCATTTGACCCCCAGGGGTGAACTCCAGCTAGACACCCCTTAATTTAACACCCCCACTCCCCTCTGTAATGAATAATATGGGAATCATAACAGGCAAGCATGGAACGAACTCCTGGTGTAAATTTGTCCCAGTTAGATTCAATGCACTTATATAGGCTAAAAAAAAAAAAGAAGAAGAAGAAAAAAGTAGAACTCCCCCACGTTAGCTTCTGTTAAGCTGTGATGGAGAGTAGGTGGGGTGGGGGGTGGGGGGGTGGTAAAGGAAAGCCCAGAACAGCCCCTCTTCCCCAGAGGGGCTCGGGGGTGTGGGGGTGGGGGTGGGGTGTCATCTTGACAAGCCATAAATGACCTTGGGGCAAAACACAGCAGGTGGGGCATCAGTCAGTGTTTAAGCATGCTGCTATTTACAATATCACATCTTATAAACAATACACGCCCTGGTCGGTACATTCCAACCTGTCCAGTTTCCCACTCTTCTGGCAAGTCATTTACACACAGTGTACCAGAATAATCACTTGTACAGTCTCCAGAGCTTTGAATTCTTTGGATCAAACTCTGATCAAACTTCAGCTTACAAGTACCGGTAAGTCTCATTTAATCACTCGAATCTACATGAAGGAACAAAACATGTATGTGAATAGTTCCTGTGATCACAGTCCAAATTTTTCCATTCTATAGATTACATCCACACAACAATAAGCACAAAAAAGCGCAATTTACATAATTCCTCATACCACGGGGAAAAAAAGAGAGAGAAAAAAGAAGCAAGCACCATTACTGAGCTGAGCAAGTGAAGACGTTATCACCATCTCCTTGCCCAGCAGACAATGCAGCCACAAGCAGTGTGACAAGATCCAAGAGATTTTCTCTGTGTGCGTGTTTTTCTCAGTGCCTCCCCCTCTCCCATGTCCAAACTCTCATCCAATCTCAACATCAATTGTATGAGTATGTGAGTAGGTGCTGAAATGAACGAATATGTAGACGGGCGCAATAGCCGAGTGGTTAAAGCGTTGGACTATCAATCTGAGGGTCCCAGGTTTGAATCTCAGTAACGGCGCCTGGTGGGTAAAGGGTGGAGATTTTTCCGATCTCCCAGGTCAACATATGTGCAGACCTGCTAGTGCCTGAACCCCCTTCGTGTGCATACGTAAGCAGATCAAATACGCACGTTAAAGATCCTGTAATCCATGTCAGCGTTCGGTGGGTTTTGGAAACAAGAACATACCCAGCATGCACACTCCCGAAAATGGAGTATGGCTGCCTACATGGCGGAGTAAAAACGGTCATACACGTAAAAGCCCACTCGTGTACATATGAGTGAACGTGGGAGTTGCAGCCCACAAACGCAGAAGAAGAAGAAGAAGAACGTATATGTAGTGATGTGTCTAATTACATTACCTTGTCATGAACCGACAATACAGCAATGAGAAGAAGAAGAAGAAAGATCTGAGATGTCCCAGTCAGGCATTAGGTTTGTCTCCAGTCTCATGGCACAGGGTGTGGAGTTGGCCCCTCAGGATTCACACAGGTTGTTAACTGCAAGATTCAAAAACTTTCTAAAAACCTTTGAAACCCCCAAAAGGAAAAAAAAAAAAAAACAAAAAAAAAACTACCATTTTGGAAAATCTGGATGAAAGGCACAGTATTCTGGGTGCTCATTTCTACTCCTTGAATGTTTGGACGTCTGCTTCAAAGATGAGAACTGCAAAATCCTTTCAAGTTGGATGTCTGCTTCAAAGATGAGAACTGCAAAATCCTTTCAAGATTTTTTTTTTTAATTAACTGTTTTATTTAATCTGTATTTTACTTTTGAATTTAGGTAAATTTGAATTTCCCTGCTGTGCTTTATCAATAATCACTGACAGAAATAATGTTAATGTTTGTTTTCAATATAGTAAGCCAAAATCTAAAAAACTTTAACTCATTGAACCCTGCACCCAAGCACTGTTCCAATGTCCCTACATAATATGCACAAACTGCAAGCAAAGGGAACTAACTTCTACAGTATTTCCAGCTGTGTACACAAGAGTCAATTAGGAGGAAAAACCAGTTGATTTCAGTGTATATTCTGCGTTTTTCCACATAAATGTGACAGGGAAGCCTGCCGAGTCTGTAGAGCCCTAGGGTTGAATAGGTTAATGAACCCATGTCTTTTAAAAATTTGTTATCTTTAAAGACTTTGTCGTTGTTTTGTTTAAAACACTTTTAACTCATTCAACCCTAGGGAGTTTACAGCCTTGACAGACATCCCTGTCAAATTGATGCTGAAAAACACAGAAAATATACTGAAATAAAGCGGTTTTTCCTCCAAATTGACGCTAGTGGGCACAGCCACAAATACTGCTGAAGTTGATTCCCTTTGCTTGTGGTTTAGGCATATACAGGAACGTGGAAACCGTATTAATGAAACTAATTTCGACGCCAGAGCACTGCTCGGGAACAAGGCTGAATGAGTTAAATAATGCCTGTATGATGCTGAACAACAGTCCATGTCAGATTTCTGCACCCAAATCCATGTTGACTGACACTGCACACAAAATGAGTTCACCACGCAAAGGAGGGGGGTAGAAAGGAAAGCTCACATAATGTAGAAAGAACTGAACTATGCCTCCAGAGTATTTGTTCCTTTGGCTGCACATCATCATCAGTTTGTCGTCATGGTTTGGTAAAGAACTGGTATGCACACCCTATGTTTACCATGATTCTTTTCAGTTGCTCTCTCTCTCTCTGAAATTAATCTAGAGAAAAAAAGAAATGAAGCAGTGAAGATGTACACTTTGCCATGAGGCCCCCAATGATTGTATTAAGCATCACATGTAGTTTGACACAATCATGAGAAAACATACCAGTCAGGGAGAGAGGGAAAACCTGCAAGCAGGTGCGCGCGCGCGCACACACACACACACACAAGCAAAGCAACAGTTTAAAATGCATGCACACAAACAGAAGCATGCTGGAGTGACAGTGTGAGAATCTTCTCCTTCCTTATCTCTGAGAAAAGCCACTGGGGTATTGCACAGAACAACTGTTTCCAGATTCTTCCATGTCTGCTGGTTTTGTGTCAAAGTATTGGTCTCTGCAAATGGTTTTCCCATCCATTCTGCAATGTCATCATTCCTGATCTGTTCCTGTCTTCCCTTCAATCTAATCTTCCCCCTTCAACAAGTCTATGGAGGGTTGTTTTAGCAAGGCCATTGGATCTTGTTACGTGGAGTAAACATTGTTCGTTCGTTCTTTAGTTTAACGTCTTTTCACTGTAAGTGATATTAGAGTAAACATTTTCATAACTGATGACAGCAGATCTTCATATGGTTCATTGTTCTTTCTGGTGGGTATCTGCACTTCGACAGTCTCCGTGTTCAACCCTGCTCACCCTTCAGGCAGTGAGTTACTCTCCCTAGTTTGGGGGCTTCACACTGCTTCACCCTGAGCCAGAACTGGCACATGTCTGACTGAACTGATGTGGTAAAAGCCCTGCCAAACACACAGAGCCACACCAGGCCTGAACAACTACAAATGTCAGCCCCAAAGAACCTGGGGAAACAAAACACCTGGAAAAGAAAATTAGGCACAAGTACAACGAGATTCATGCACATAAACCTAGGACATGCTTCTGTTGTTGACTCCTCTGTCAATTTATCATCAGAAGTTTTTTTTCTTTAAATTAGCCACAACATCAACATAATTATACATAATAAACAAAATCATACACAATAACAGGCACACAAAAGCAAACCTTGCCAGTGGATACCTGACATGTTCAAGGCACACACACAAAAAAAATACAACAGAATTTTTATTGAAAGAATGCCTAGTCATCAAGCCCAGAAGAAGAAAAAATATTCAAGGCTTCCTAGTAAAAAATGTGTCAATGACCAGCAAGGGAGAAAATAAGAAAGGAAGAGAGTACAGAAAGACAAGGGAAAAGCCAGAAACAAAGAGAGAGAATAGAAAAGATACAATTTCTGGCGCAGAATTTTAGAATGGACTTCTATCTGTATCTCGAGTCTCTCTCTCTTGATCATTTGCCCTCGAAGTATCTTTCCCTTCACCATGTTTCTGTGTACCTTTTTTCTCTAGTTATCTTTTTTCTTTTTTTTATGTTAATGTTTTACACAAGCCTAGGACTGGCTCCCACGGCAAAGCACGTTGGGTTATAAATATGAAGGTCAAGGATCTGTCCTTTTTTTCCCAGCAGATGTGGTGTTGTGTATATGGATCTGTCCACATGTTCAAACGTCTCCTTGTAACTGAACCTACTGAAAGAGCACCTGGCATCCCCACATGGCAAGGGGGGGGGGGGGGGGGGAAGGAGTTCAGGGTAGGAGGTGGGGGTGGGGAAAGGTGGTGGGGGGTCAGTCAACACACCATGATCGTTTTTTCAGGGGATGGTTGGTAATGGGGGGGGCATGGGGGGGTGGGGGGGAGGTGGGGGGGGGGAATAGAGATGACCTTCTCACTGGCACACCATCAAGTGAGACAGCAAGCCAGAGCAGGTAAGGGAAGGGGGTAGAAGAAAGCAAAGATGGAAGAATTAAATCTATAAATTAAAAAAAAACATTAAAAAAAAAAGAACATCAAGAAATGAAGAAATGTTCAAATTGTTTGCTTTCATCCCATTCCAACTACACAGTGCTGGTATTGGGACTACACTTCCTAATACCAAAAAAAGATATTTTAATACAGAAATGAATAAACAAAAATATTCTAGAATTCTCAATGACCCAATTCACATCCATCTCCATGTTTTTCAGTTCCACTCTGATGAAATCAGTTCTAATCTCACAATAACAGTAAGTAATGCTTCCCTTCATTGCCCAGCATGTATAATAACACAAATGTACACAAAGTCATCTTGTGCTCTGATCATTTATACACATCATAAACACATATTTCCTGGAATGTCTTTTTTACTTGAACACATGGAAAACTGTGACATCCATTAATATTCCATAAACTGTTAGACACCACAACCTGAGTACTTCCACTGACTGAATACATGTATGTATTTTTTTTATATCTTGTCATTATGTTTATTTCTCTCCCTTTCAAAAGCCCAGCGATACAGCGAAAGATGATTGCTGAGTCTATAAACCGACAAATGGAGAAAGTCTGTAAAAGAAAACTGTGGCTAGTGAAATTTATAAGACTCACTTTGTAAAGAAGTGTCAGCATTTCTGACCTGACCACAGGTCCTTCCACAGGGGCTGTGATCAGTGGAAATGGCAATGGAAGTCAAGGCAAGATGTAAGAGAAGTTTTAATTATTATTCAGCAGAAGAAAAAAGAGCAAAGATGAGAGCAGAGGTGTGGGTACAGATCAGGTTGTGGACATTCAGAGAAAAGTGTCTTAGAAGGTCCAGAGAAGAAGAAAGGTCTAGAATTGAGGGAGGCTGTGGCAGAGAAGCCCAACTGTCAACAGCACCCTATAGCAAAGAGTACTATGTAATACAGGGACAATGCAATTTATAAACTTGCATACTGTGTCTGTCAGAAATCCACCCCAGCAGCTCATGCATAATATCTAAAATTATAATGAATGAAGTATTTCCATAATGACTAGTAGACGTACCATGCAAAAAAAGACCAAACACATAGATCTATGTGTGCACACATGCACTGCTTCTCCAACCCACAGTTTCAATGTCAAGTTCACAACCACATTAAATAATTGCAATATTTACATACATACATTACATTTATAAATACAACACTGCCAGCATGGGAATACTGGCAATCATGTGTGTGTGAGCCTTTGTCAGCAATGCCCTGTCAGCAAAACATGTATATATAATCCTGATGCAATCTTGAAGCACATGCGTCAATTCATATATCAGGCACTATGCTCAGAATGGCTCATCAGACTCTCAGTTTCTTTCTCACTTTTGACATGTGTTTACTGATAAATCTATGGACGTATACTATTAAGCATAAATTTTAAACGATATTCATTGCCATCCCAGTGATGAAGACAGTATCTACAGAAAAAAAAATCCCCAGGAATTATTTCCCTCAACTTATGATATGGAATGCTATCTATATTGAACTACCCTTCAAAAACATCTGACACAGCATTAATTGGCATACAATATTACTGACATTTTTCAGCCACAAGAACCAGCCTCTGTTTTCACTGCAATGTCCCAAATAGATATCATTCATTATGCTTTGCTTCCTAAGTTAATATTCACACACTAACATAATAAAATCTACGAGTATGATGCAATAGTTCTTTCCCCATCAATCACGTCAGCATAGTCTCAGGACTGGTGATCAGTGTCCATGAACTAACATCATAACTTCTTTGATACAACATTTCCCTCTCCCCATCACATGCTTGTATGTAAGCACAGATTCAACCTCAGGACCCGTGCTCAGTGTCCATAGAGTTTATGTCTACACAACTAACATCATAACATCTTTGATGCGACATTTCCCTCTCCCCATCACATGCATGTATTGCATGCAAGCACAGATTCAACCTCAGGACCCCTGCTTGGTGTCCATGAAGAAGGTGATGTAGATGAAGTAGGTGGCCGGCACCAGTACTGCCACCAGGAACGCCACACCCACCACCTTCCACCAGGTCAGACCACAGTCCGCTCCGTCGCTCCTCTCCTTTTCCAGAGGTTGAATACGAGTCTTGGTCAACACCGACACCACCTCGTCCAGCGACTCCCGATCAGTGACTGTGGACTGACGCAGTTTGGCCAAGTCTTTGTCCATCTTCTTCAGGAACCGGTTGGCTTCTCGTCCTTGCCGAGAAAAGTTGTCTCGTATGCTGACCGTGCGCATGATGCGGATCTGTGTTTCTGGGTCACTGAAGTCAACGTCGGAACACAAAGCATCAGACGGAACGTCAGAGTCTGAAGTGATGGGCTCTCTGTGAGAGAAGGTGTGTGGGCGGTGTTTGGGGGCCTCGTTAAGCTCCTGTTTCACCATCTCTGCCAGGTAACCATGGCGGCGCAGTGGAATCTTTAACACCCGCAGTGCAAAGAAGTCTTGGTCCTTGATCAGTTTGTTCACTCGCTTTAACTCCGACATCTGCATGGACAGAGAAACATTTCACTTTTTACATTTAAGTTGTTGTGTACAGGGTTGTACATCCATGCTGAAAACAACAGGACAAATGTCCTGACTCAGATAAACATAATTGAATATTTGTCCTCTTTACACTGAGATGAATGAGACAATAAAACTGTTCAGTCAACATACTTTTCCAGGTCAAGTCTAAAGCTGTTAACTAGCTGTAATATAAATGAACAAAAGTATTTATTATTACTACCAGCATTTTACACATGAAAATACTCATATACTCTGAACACACTTCACTGTATGTAAACGCAACGCAAGGCAAGGCAAAAATTTATTTCTTGTGCCCCCTATGGGCATCAAAACGTTACATACATACATATTTGTATTTATATACATACATAAGTGGAGTGATGGCCTAGAGGCAACGCGTCCGCCTAGGCAGCGAGAGAATCTGAGTGCACTGGTTCGAATCATGGCTCAGCCGCTGATATTTTCTCCCCCTCCACTAGATCTTGAGTGGTGGTCTGGACACTAGTATTCGGATGAGACGATAAACCGAGGTCCCGTGTGCAGCATGCACTTAGCGCACATGAAGAACCCATGGCAACAAAAGGGTTGTTACTGGCAAAATTCTGTAGAAAAATCCACTTTGATAGGAAAAACAAATAAAACTGCAAGCAGGAAAAAAAATGAAAAAAAATGGGTGGCGCTGTAGTGTACTGTGTAGCAATGCGCTCTCCCTGGGGAGAGCAGCCCGTATTTCACACAGAGAAATCTGTTGTGATAAAAGGAGAAATACAATACAATACAATTTTAGATATACCATACAAACAATAAGAGTGATGTCAAAAGAACAAAGAGAAAAAACAAAAGACCAATACACAGCAATAGGCACATACAATATACATTAATAAATAATTCATCTTCATCCATTAACAGCAGATGTAGCTTTACTGAAAGGAACAACAAATAGAAAGAACAAGTGCTTTTAGTTTTAACTTTTTTTCTTCTTTTTTTTTTTCCCGGAAAACAATAAGTGGATTTTAAGGGAGTTTGGGCGGATTCTATAATATCTAGGTAGATACTTTTGCCAATCACTTTCAAAGAAAGAAAATAGTGAAACTCATCAGCAATGTCATTTGTGGAACATTATTATTTTATCACAGATTCTTTCGTTTCTTGGTAAATTGTTGAAATGAAATGAAAATGAAGGACAGAATGAACCATATAAAAATGAAGACTTTGTCATTGTTTTCTAAACTTCTGTCCCAGCTCTCTCACCACAACTTCTCCAGGTCAGTGCATCATCCAAAAGGTGAAACAATATTACTCTGAATCTCACCATGTATTGTTAGAGTCAGAGACAGTTTGGGAAGAAGAACACAACTGACAACTTACAACTACAAGTGAAGATATCTTCACAGAGAAAATGGTAACCACATGGTCAGAACTTGTACCACAAAATCACATGAAAAGTGTTGACTCAATCTGTCACTGATATAGACACTACAAATTGGACTTGGAGTGTCTTAAGACTAAAGGCAAGCATGCATGCAGCAAGTCCATTATTATTACCCACCAATAATTTATCACTTTTTTTTTTTTTTTACTTTTCATGTGTGTGTGCAAAAGGCCTTTGTACACACACACACACACACACGCACACACATACATATATACATATATATATATATATATATATATTATTTTATATATAACATTTGATCATCACACACACAGAGGGTTTATGCACTAGCCTAGGGGATTCAGATGCTAGCAGGTCTGCACATCTGCTGATCTGGGAGATGTGGAAAATTTGAAAAATCTCCACCCTTAAGCTACCAGGCACTGGTGGCATCAAACCCTGGACCCCTGGTCAGACTGAGAGTCTAACAGTAATACTATAAGTTTTACCAACTGGTAAGATCACGTTCTTCAACCAGCACAACAGTCAATCTGATTAACAGAATAGCCATAGGTTATGCAACAGAGGACCCAGCAAATGTGTGTAGTGTGTGCATGTGTGTGTGTGTGTGTGTGTGTGTGTGTGTGTGTGTGTGTGTGTGTTGTTGTTGTTGTTGCTGATGATGTCATTTTTGTATTTTGGCTGTGTGTGTGTGTGCATGTGCGTGTGTGTGTGTGTGTGTGTGTACGAGCGCACGTGCATGCGCGTGCGCTCACACACGCGTGTTTACTCACGGGGCATGCATATTTCAAAGACAAGCTCTGCAGAGTTTCTCCATCGCTGATTTCTTTCTCAAAGAACGCCTCTTCCTCCTGTGCCGAAACACTGGACGATCCCGCACACCCGTTCTGACCCCTCCGTGACCGTATCTCCGGCATCTCAAATTCTGCGACGTCGCCGCCGTCATTCTCAACGATGTCGCTGTCTCCAAACACGTAGACTCGCGCGGCTTTCACGTTCTGAATCTGACCCTTGCTGCTATGAGGAGGGCGAGAGGAAACCTCTCGGCCTTTGGCAAAAGGATGCGAGTGAGCACTCATAGCGAAATCAAACAACCACAAGCGCTGTCATGAATGGTTTAGAACTATGCCGGTTCGATCACAGTGAGCCATACTTTCTTCCTTAACAACTGTACAACTGTGTTCGACTGATGTGTACACATTCATCCACGTCAAAGATTGTTGGTGCATCGGTGTGTGCGTCAAGAGTGGTCTCCCTTCGCAAAACTCTCAAACACACATTTGAGTATGTGCACAGTAGGTGATGCAATCTGTATACAGTGGGCCTACAAATCAGTGCGATACGGTTCGGTGCATTTCAAGCTGTATCTTTATTTGTCGAATAGCGCTAGGTAGCTTTTGGCCACCCACATTGAAATCTATAATGAACCTACTTTTCTTCCGTACTGGTTATTATCAATAGACCCATAATGTATCAGTATCAGTATCATTGGGTCAAGGAGGCGTCACAGGCTGCGTTCGGACAAATCCATATACGCTATACCACATCTGCTAAGCAGATGCCTGACCAGCAGCGTAACCCATTGCGCTTAGTCAGGCCTTGAGAACAAAGAACGTAAATAAAGATAAAACAAAATATAAATGAATAAATAAATAAATGAATAAAAAATATATATATTTAAAAAAAAAAAAAAAAAAAAAATATATATATAAAGATTTTTAAAAAAAGATTTGAAGACTGAAAAAGAAGTAGACAATAATGATAATAAATAAACAAATAAGCAAATATATGTCAAAAACATACAGACCCCTCCCCCACAGATATATATATATATATATATATATATATATATATATATATATATATATATATATATATACATACATATGCAACAAACATGCAGTTTCACATATATGAAAGTACAAACAAAAGTGTACAGGCCCAAATACACACAAACGTACACAAGCTCCGACACACACACACACACACACACACACACACACACACACACACACACACACACACACACACACACACACACACACACACAGAGAGAGAGAGAGAGAGAGAGAGAGAGAGAGAGAGAGGCTGCCACTGACTGACCGCAAGAGAGATGGGAAAAGATCTCTGATGGCGTGCAAAGAACGTGGCGTCTAGCGTGTTGCTCAGTCTATTGTGAGCCCAGAGAGACTGTTATGTTTTGAAGAAATTTGCGCAATGTTGGTTTGGAAATGATGCCAATAATCGTTTGATTTGTAAAGCATCGCACTCTACCTTTCATGCTAGACTTATGGCTGCTCCCTATCTCTGGCTTTCGTTCTTTGAGGCGATCGATGTTGTTTGTTTGTTTTTTTGTTGTTTTTGTTTTGTTTTGTTTTGTTGTTTTTTTCTTCTCAGGGCCTGACTAAGCGCTGTGGTGTAGCGTATATGGATTTGTCCGAACGCAGTGACGCCTCCTTGAGCTACTGATACTGAAACTGAAACTGATCGATGGTGTGATGGCTTTGTACCTGTTCTTTTTGGTATCCTTTGACTTTTCTGAGGATTTCCGATTTTCCTGTATGTAGGCCGCTCGTTGTTATTGCGTTACCAGTATGTGTGTCAGCTCGCTCATTTCCCCTTAACACCTGCATGTCCCGGGCAGTATGACCATGTAAGTTTTTGAATCTGAAAGTTGCGCATTCCCTCATACCACTCCGGGCTTCCCATTCCACTTTCAGTTTTTTGTATGAGGTTCATTGAGTACGTTAGAATCATGGCATGTTGGTTTCCAGGCGTATGAATGGATGATAGTCACTGGAGAGCATGTGTCACAGCTTCAACTTCCATCGTTTCTTCTTCTTCTTCTTCTGCGTTCACTCGTATGCACACGAGTGGGCTTTTACGTGTATGACCGTTTTAACCCCGCCATGTAGGCAGCCATACTCCGTTTTCGGGGGTGTGCATGCTGGGTATGTTCTTGTTTCCATAACCCATCGAACGCTGACATGGATTACAGGATCTTTAACGTGCGTATTTGATCTTCTGCTTGCATATACACACGAAGGGGGTTCAGGCACTAGCAGGTCTGCACATATGTTGACCTGGGAGATCGTAAAAATCTCCACCATTTACCCACCAGGCTATTGTCACTTTAACCACTCGGCTATTGCGCCCGTCAACTTCCATCGTTAAAAGTTGTGACTTTGTAGGCAGCAAAATATTCACCATAATGTGAAAATCATGACAGACGATCCTGACATCCACTATCTAAAGTGACGTACGTGAAAAAGACATTGAAAGAGAGAACACACACACACACACACACACACACACACACACTAACACGCGCGCGCGCGCGCGCGCGCGCGCGCACACACACACATTCAAATACACTGAGATGCACGGCGCAACATCGTCGTAAGCATAACGTAAACAAATAAATGAGATAAATCCATTTTGTACACAAGTTTCGCACAACTTTTAATCTAGCTTGTAGCATTACAAATTCCCGGTCACACCGTAAACATCATATGAAACAATAAAATAAAATATAAGATAAAATAAATAAAATAAAACATGATAGAAATAAACATATATCAGTCAAAACATAACAAACTTAGACAATGTATCTGTAAATTGTACTTAGACAATGTATCTGTAAATTGTGTTGTTGGTGATGCTGTTTTAGTTGTTGGTGTTTTTGTTGTCGTTGTTGTTGATGATGATGCTGTTGTTGTTGTTGCTTTTTCATCAATAGGCCAACTTTCACTTTTACTTAACCCGTTTAATGCTTGCGGAAATAGTATATTTTACTCTGACAATATTTTCATTGGGTTCAGTTTAACTCTGTCCATACGAACGGCGAAAGAGACGACGTTAACAGCGTTTCACCCCAATTACCATCATCAAAATATTGCAAGCGGAAGGCTCTTATACTGAAGACGTGAATGTTGACAAAGAATACCACAATTCTGACGACGGAAGCTAAAGGTTGGGTCATTCGGACACCCACTGGACATCCGAGGGGTCTGTGTAGAGGAGAAGAGAGGACTAGCCGTAGTGAGTGAATTAATGTTTTGAGAGCGATTATACAAAACGAACTGTGTCTTACTCTTTGGGTGATATTTTCGCTGAGAAAAAATTGGACGAAAATAGGGACATTTAAATTTTTTTTTCATCACCGTTTTCACTTTCTTTTTAAACTGATGGACGGAAACGAATGTACATTGATTTGTACAATAATCACTGGATCCTGGTTTTTGTGTACCGCATGGCTGACTACAAACCGAAATGCAGACAACTTTTAGAGCACAAAACATCAGAAATGGGATAACTATAAGCCACGAAATTCAGAGTGTATTTGAGAGAAAGATAACAGGGGAGTTTTTGAGGGTCGTTTTGTGTGTGTGTGTGTGTGTGTGTGTGTGTGTGTGTGTGTGTGTGTGTGTGTGTGTTGTCCTGCATCGACGTCTCCGAATTCCGCTTGTCTCTGATCCACCTCCTGATCCACCACGATCCAACCTCTGGTCCACCTTCACCCTCTGGTTCAACCTCTGGTCCAGCCGCTGGTTCACCTTCACCCTATGGTTCACCTTCACTCTCTGGTTCACCTTCACCCTCTGGTCTACCTTCACCCTCTTGTCTACCTTCACCCTCTGGTCTACCTTCACCCTCTGGTTCACTTTCACCCTATGGTTCACCTTCACCCTCTGGTTCACCTTCACCCTCTGGTTCACCTTCACCCTCTGGTCCACCTTCACCCTCTGGTCCACCCTCACCCTCTGGTCTACCTTCACCCTCTCGTTCACCTTCACCCTCTGGTCCAACCTCTGGCCCACCTTCACCCTCTGGTTCACCTTCACCCTCTGGTCCAACCACTAGTCCACCTTCACCCTCTGGTTCAACCTCTGATCCACCTTCACCCTCTTGTCTACCTTCACCCTCTGGTCTAGCTTCACCCTCTGGTTCACCTTCACCCTCTGGTCTAGCTTCACCCTCTGGTTCACCTTCACCCTCTGGTCTAGCTTCACCCTCTGGTTCACCTTCACCCTCTGGTCTAGCTTCACCCTCTGGTTCACCTTCACCCTCTGGTTCACCTTCACCCTCTGGTCTAGCTTCACCCTCTGGTTCACCTTCACCCTCTGGTCTAGCTTCACCCTCTGGTCTACCTTCACCCTCTGGTCTAGCTTCACCCTCTGGTCTACCTTCACCCTCTGGTTCACCTTCACCCTCTGGTCTACCTTCACCCTCTGGTCTAGCTTCACCCTCTGGTTCACCTTCACCCTCTGGTTCACCTTCACCATCTGGTCTACCTTCACCCTCTGGTCTACCTTCACCCTCTGGTCTACCTTCACCCTCTGGTTCACCTTCACCCTCTGGTTCACCTTCACCCTCTGGTCTACCTTCAAGCTCTGGTTCTCCTTCACCCTCTGGTCTAGCTTCACCCTCTGGTTCACCTTCACCCTCTGGTTCACCTTCACCCTCTGGTTCACCTTCACCCTCTGGTTCACCTTCACCCTCTGGTCTAGCTTCACCCTCTGGTTCACCTTCACCCTCTGGTTCACCTTCACCCTCTGGTTCACCTTCACCCTCTGGTCTAGCTTCACCCTCTGGTTCACCTTCACCCTCTACTTCACCTTCACCCTCTGGTTCACCTTCACCCTCTGGTTCTCCTTCACCCTCTACTTCACCTTCACCCTCTGGTTCACCTTCACCCTCTGGTTCACCTTCACCCTCTACTTCACCTTCACCCTCTGGTTCACCTTCACCCTCTGGTTCACCTTCACCCTCTGGTTCACCTTCACCCTCTGGTTCACCTTCACCCTCTGGTCTAGCTTCACCCTCTGGTCCACCTTCACCCTCTGGTTCTCCTTCACCCTCTGGTTCACCTTCACCCTCTGGTTCACCTTCACCCTCTGGTTCACCTTCACCCTCTGGTCTAGCTTCACCCTCTGGTTCTCCTTCACCCTCTGGTTCACCTTCACCCTCTGGTCTAGCTTCACCCTCTGGTTCACCTTCACCCTCTGGTCTAGCTTCACCCTCTGGTTCACCTTCACCCTCTGGTCTACCTTCACCCTCTGGTTCACCTTCACCCTCTGGTCTAGCTTCACCCTCTGGTTCACCTTCACCCTCTGGTCTAGCTTCACCCTCTGGTTCACCTTCACCCTCTGGTCTAGCTTCACCCTCTGGTTCACCTTCACCCTCTGGTTCACCTTCACCCTCTGGTCTACCTTCACCCTCTGGTTCACCTTCACCCTCTGGTTCACCTTCACCCTCTGGTTCACCTTCACCCTCTGGTCTAGCTTCACCCTCTGGTTCACCTTCACCCTCTGGTCTAGCTTCACCCTCTGGTTCACCTTCACCCTCTGGTCTAGCTTCACCCTCTGGTTCACCTTCACCCTCTGGTTCACCTTCACCCTCTGGTCCACCTTCACCCTCTGGTTCACCTTCACCCTCTGGTCTAGCTTCACCCTCTGGTTCACCTTCACCTTCTGGTTCACCTTCACCCTCTGGTCCACCTTCAACCTCTGGTCCAACCTCTGGTCCACCTTCACTCTCTGGTCCAACCTCTGGTCTAGCTTCACCCTCTGGTCCAACCTCTGGTTCACCTTCACCCTCTGGTCCAACCTCTGGTTCACCTTCACCCTGTGGTCCAACCTCTGGTCCACCTTCACCCTGTGGGCCAACCTCTGGTCCACCTTCACCCTGTGGTCCAACCTCTGGTCCACCTTCACCCTGTGGTCCAACCTCTGGTCCACCTTCACCCTGTGGGCCAACCTCTGATTCACCTTCACCCTCTGGTCCAACCTCTGGTTCACCTTCACCCTGTGGGCCAACCTCTGGTCCACCTTCACCCTGTGGGCCAACCTCTGGTCCACCTTCACCCTGTGGTCCAACCTCTGGTCCACCTTCACTCTCTGTTCCACCTTCACTTTCTGGTCCACCTTCTGGTCCAACCTCTGGTCCACCCTCTGGTCCAACTTCACCCTCTGGTCCAACGTCTGGTCCACTCTCTGGTCCTACCTCTGGTCCAGCCACACCTTCTGCTTCACTTTTGTCACGTACTGTTTAAAGTAAAAATAGTATTATAAAATTATTGTTCTGAAGAATGACTGCTGAATGGTTCTACTCAGTGAACATGATTATTCTACCTGACTACACACTTGAATTATCTGTGAGACAGGTACTCCTTTAAAGGTGAGGCACACAACAAGCGAACAAGGTTCTGTTAATTAGTAATCATAGTTATTTATTGTTGCTATTTTTTACCTGCTCTTCGTAAAGTGAAGAGCTCATCGAGCCTGCTACACACGTAATGCTCCTGGTATCATTCATTTGAACGAGGACATGTTTTGCTCTCTTACTTACGACGTAAAACAAAATGCGTATCAGTTCATCCAAAATCCTCGAACATTAAGAGAATCGTACTTTGCACTTATATCTTGTTGCCTGGTAAATGATATATATATATATATATATATATATATATATATATATATATATATATATATATATATATATATATATATATATATATATCCATATCTATCTATCTATCTATCAGTATGTGTATATATATATACACTGCAACGGTTTCAGAATCTTTTTTTTTCTTTTTTTTCTTTTTGTTTGTTTGTTTGGTTTGGTTTTGTTTTTTTTTGGTTTTTTGGTTTTTGTTTGTTTATTTTTTGTTACAATGAAAGAAAAACACAACCAAAAAAAAGCTCATATTTTATCTGATCTTAAGTCAAGTCTAAAATAACAAAACTGTGTAAACAACATCAAAATAAAAATAAAAAAGTGACCACATTTCTGCCATAGACCCACCTTCCACTTCCGGATGGCTTTTTGCTTCATCCCGATTGGTTGCAAAGTCTTCTCCTTCCGGGTCACCCTCTCCTTCGGTTTCTGGAGCAGCCTCTCCTTCGGTTTCTGGCTTGTCTTCTCCTCTGACTTCTGGGTCGCCTCCTTCTTCACCGTATTTGGGTTTCTGCTGGTCTCCAAAGTTGCCTGGTTGGCCATCTACCAGGTTGTCTCGGGCAGCAAAGGGCGCTGCGTACATTAGGCTGGTCAGCATCAACAGCAGGCCCAGACACAGCATTAACCTGGCCATGGTGGTGCTGTGGACAGTCTGTTGCCCTCAGTCAGTGCAGGGATCGGGTGGAGGAGAGGCGGGAGGGGGGGTTGGGGGAGGGGGGGGGGAATCCTGGCTTTGTGAAGAGGCGTGAAGTGGTTGCTGTTCTGGTGCTCTGAGGGTTGGGGTGGGTGGGGTTGGGGGATCCCGGCTGTATGAAGAGGGATGAAGTCCTGGCTGTTCTGGTGCTCTGAGCGGGGACGTCCTCTGGCTGTATGAAGAGGGATGAAGTCCTGGCTGTTCTGGTGCTCTGAGCGGGGACGTCCTCTGGCTGTATGAAGAGGGATGAAGTCCTGGCTGTTCTGGTGCTCTGAGAGGGGAGTCCTCTGGCTGTATGAAGAGGGATGAAGTCCTGGCTGTTCTGGTGCTCTGAGGGGGGAGCGTCCTCTGGCTGTATGAAGAGGGATGAAGTCCTGGCTGTTATGGTGCTCTGAGAGGGGAGTCCTCTGGCTGTATGAGGAGGGATGAAGTCCTGGCTGTTATGGTGCTCTGAGGGGGGGGGGGACGTCCTCTGGCTGTATGAAGAGCTGTATGAAGAGGGGTAAAGTCCTGGCTGTTCTGGTGCTCTGAGAGGGGAGTCCTCTGGCTGTATGAAGAGGGATGAAGTCCTGGCTGTTCTGGTGCTCTGAGAGGGGAGTCCTCTGGCTGTATGAAGAGCTGTATGAAGAGGGGTAAAGTCCTGGCTGTTCTGGTGCTCTGAGAGGGGAGTCCTCTGGCTGTATGAAGAGGGATGAAGTCCTGGCTGTTCTGGTGCTCTGAGGGGGGGGGGACGTCCTCTGGCTGTATGAAGAGCTGTATGAAGAGGGGTAAAGTCCTGGCTGTTCTGGTGCTCTGAGAGGGGAGTCCTCTGGCTGTATGAAGAGGGATGAAGTCCTGGCTGTTCTGGTGCTCTGAGGGGGGGGACGTCCTCTGGCTGTATGAAGAGCTGTATGAAGAGGGGTAAAGTCCTGGCTGTTCTGGTGCTCTGAGAGGGGAGTCCTCTGGCTGTATGAAGAGGGATGAAGTCCTGGCTGTTTTGGTGCTCTGAGCGGGGACGTCCTCTGGCTGTATGAAGAGGGATGAAGTCCTGGCTGTTCTGGTGCTCTGAGGGGGGACGTCCCCTGGCTGTATCAAGAGCTGTATGGAGAGGGGTAAAGTCCTGGCTGTTTTGGTGCTCTGAGCGGGGACGTCGTCTGGCTGTATGAAGAGGGATGAAGTCCTGGCTGTTATGGTGCTCTGAGGGGGGACGTCCCCTGGCTGTATGAAGAGGGATGAAGTCCTGGCTGTTATGGTGCTCTGAGCGGGGACGTCCTCTGGCTGTATGAAGAGGGATGAAGTCCTGGCTGTTATGGTGCTCTGAGCGGGGACGTCCTCTGGCTGTATGAAGAGGGATGAAGTCCTGGCTGTTATGGTGCTCTGAGAGGGGAGTCCTCTGGCTGTATGAAGAGGGATGAAGTCCTGGCTGTTATGGTGCTCTGAGCGGGGACGTCCTCTGGCTGTATGAAGAGCTGTATGAAGAGGGATGAAGTCCTGGCTGTTATGGTGCTCTGAGCGGGGACGTCCTCTGGCTGTATGAAGAGGGATGAAGTCCTGGCTGTTATGGTGCTCTGAGCGGGGACGTCCTCTGGCTGTATGAAGACTGAGGGATGAAGTCCTGGCTGTTCTGGTGCTCTGAGGGGGGGACGTCCTCTGGCTGTATGAAGAGGGGAAAAGTCCTGGCGCGTTGGCAGAGTTGCACCCTTTACATGTACATGTACATGTGTCTGTACATATACTGCGCGACCAGGCGGCAGCTGCTCCTACACCTGCTGCTCTTTCACCGGTTTCCACATTGTCTGAAAAGTTGTATGATACATTTTCACCTTTCTCTCGGCAACCCTTACCACATCCCCCTATTCCCCACGTCCCACAATCTACACTAGAAAAACAGAGAGAGCAAGGACAAATACATCTCGACACATAGACACAGGCAGTAACTGAGTAAAAATGGAAACAAATTCAAACTGACATTACAATTTGTTCTTTCTTTGTTCTTTCTTTTCCTGCGACCTGAATGAACTGTCCGTAACGAGAAAAATGCAATATCACCAACATTTTATGTTTTGTATTGATGTATACTGTGCCTGAAATCTTTAGAATTTATATTTTGGGGTAGTGTTTTATGTTTTGGAATTTTCTTTTTAAATGTACATATTAAAACAGAACATATATCTTTTATTGCACGCATGAATGCGATTTTTTAAAAAATAGGAACTGCCGTTTGATAATTCATAATGACAAATTTACAGTAGTGTTTTCTATTCGAAAAAAAAAAACCGTACTGTTTCTTAATACATGTTATTTTATTTCACTTCTGGTAAAATCAACCTGTCGTGTGTT
Organism: Babylonia areolata; assembly: GCF_041734735.1. NCBI lineage: Eukaryota > Metazoa > Mollusca > Gastropoda > Neogastropoda > Buccinidae > Babylonia > Babylonia areolata. Next base: position 48,381,160 of record NC_134880.1, on the reverse strand, counting down.
TTTTGGTCTTTTAAAAATTACTTCATGCCGTTTTCTTGTTGCTGTTAATGTTCTTGTTATTTGGCTTAACGTATTTCACTCTTTGACATTTTATTTCAGCATTTCTCACGTTCATGTGTGTGGTGGACTCGACTATTGCTGAGAGACTGAGCGACGAGAAGTAAATCCACACATAATTTCCAATTGTATTGTATTGTATTGTATCGCATTGCATTGCATTGCATTGTAATGTAGTGCAGTGTGTTGTAGTATATTGTTTTGTAGTATATCGTATTGTTCAGACGACAAAAAAATAAGCAATTGAAACAGTAGATATAAGAAATACATTTTTTTTCCAGTTTGAACAACAAGAAGAAGAAAGATTCGTAGATGCACATATTTTTAGATACCCCCAACCCACCCACCCACCCCCCTAAGCTCTAGTAGATAGATACGACTCACTTTTCCAGCTATGTCACAGATAATACAAATGTTCTTACCTCGGTGAGAGGAGGTCACCTGAAATTCTCTCTTCTGCTTCTTCTTTCTTGTGAAGGCACTGTGACGTACACTTTGTCAGAGAGTATCTGAGCGGAGGGCTGTGATTTCTTTGTTTATTTCTTGGCCTTTCAGGCCTATTATATATGAGTTACCCCCCTTAGGCGATTTCATTGAAATGAGGGTGAGGGAGTGTGGTGGTAGGTTTTTCCACACACGTATTTGTATTGCGACAGCAGAAGGGAAGAAAGAAAGAAAAAAAAAACCCGTTAAGTCCGTGGCCTCACCATACTCCTCCTTTACAACAACAACCCCCCCCCCCCCATCCTCCCTTCAACCCCTCCTTTCCCTATACCCTCCCCGCCCAGCAACCCCTGCCCTCACCCGATCACATAGACAGACAGACAGACAGATAGGTGGGTAGGTAGGTAGACACATTGAATCTTTTAAACTGTGTGTGTGTGTGTGTGTGTGTGTGTGTGTGTGTGTGTGTGTGACCACCACCCAAACCCGGACCTTGGTTGTTAGGCCGGCAATGGTCCCAACACAAGCCCATCGTGACAGTGCGAAAAGGATTACAAGTTCACGGAAATCAACAGGTAACCGGTGACTCAGCCGTCTGATGAAACAGAATTTTCGACCAATTTTCCCAACCAGAACACTCGCAAATTTAAGACACACACACACACACACACACACACACACACACACACACACACACACACACAGAGCTATACTAGTCTTCTGCACACTGTGTGTTATACGCTTACATACTCCCGCGCGCGCATGGGAAATTAAAAAAAAATTGACAAGATGTCCCCTGAAAAAGACAGAGGGTGGAGAGAAAGACAGACAGACAGACAGACAGAGACAGACAGAGAGAAAGAAAGAGAGAGAGAGGCTGTAAGAATGTCCCTTTCTCTCCTTTTTTAGTGTTTATTTTGTTTGTTTTTTGTTTTTTATGCGGTCTTTCAGACTCATATCGTTTCTTCATCCCTGTCTCCCCCACTACCCTCCCCTGTCCCTGTCTCCCCTACTACCCTCCCCTGTCCCTGTCTCCCCCACTACCCTCCCCTGTCCCTGTCTCCCCTACTACCCTCCCCTGTCCCTGTCTCCCCCACTACCCTCCCCTGTCCCTGTCTCCCCCACTACCCTCCCCTGTCCCTGTGTCCCCCTACTACCCTCCCCTGTCCTCTCCCCACTACCCTCCCCTGTCCCTGTCTCCCCCACTACCCTCCCCTGTCCCTGTCTCCCCCACTACCCTCCCCTGTCCCTGTCTCCCCTACTACCCTCCCCTGTCTCCCCCACTACCCTCCCCTGTCCCTGTCCCCCCCACTACCCTCTCCTGTCCCTGTCTCCCCCACTACCCTCTCCTGTCCCTGTCTCCCCTACTACCCTCCCCCTGCCCTGTGTCCCCCACTACCCTCCCCTGTCCCTGTCTCCCCCCTGTCTCCCCCACTACCCTCCCCTGTCCCTGTCTCCCCCACTACCCTCCCCTGTCCCTGTCCCTGTCTCCCCCACTACCCTCCCCTGTCCCTGTCCCTGTCTCCCCTACTACCCTCCCCTGTCCCTGTCTCCCCTACTACCCTCCCCTGTCCCTGTCCCTGTCTCCCCCACTACCCTCCCCTGTCCCTGTCTCCCCTACTACCCTCCCCTGTCCCTTTCTCCCCCACTACCCTCTCCTGTCCCTGTCTCCCCCACTACCCTCCCCTGTCCCTTTCCCCCTACTACCCCCTTCCCTGTTCCCCCACTACCCTCCCCTGTCCCTGTCTCCCCACTACCCTCCCCTGTCCCTGTCCCCCCACTACCCTCCCTGTCCCTGTCTCCCCCACTACCCTCCCCTGTCCCTGTTCCCCCACTACCCTCCCCTGTCCTGTCTCCCCCACTACCCTCCCTGTCCCTGTCTCCCCTACTACCCTCCCCTGTCCCTGTCTCCCCCACTACCCTCCTGCTCCCTCGTCCTGTGTTCCCCACTACCCTCCCCCGTCCCTGTCTCCCCCACTACCCTCCCCTGTCCCTGTCTCCCCCACTACCCTCCCTGTCCTGTTCCCCCACTACCCTCCCTGTCCCTGTCTCCCCCACTACCCTCCCCTGTCCCTGTCTCCCCACTACCCTCCCTGTCCTGTCTCCCCATACCCTCCCTGTCCCTGTCTCCCCACTACCCTCCCTGTCCTGTCTCCCACTACCCTCCCCTGTCCCTGTCTCCCCCACTACCCTCCCCTGTCCCTGTCACCCCTACAACCTTCTCCTCAACAATCTAACGAACAGATATAAGCACACATGTTTTGTTTCATTAATAGCCGGATCCGGCCCAACTCACATCTTGAGGCTATTGCTAGCATCGGTTATTTTACGACTTTGATTTGAGATTTGAATTCTATCTGTCTTTCTCTGTCTGTATGTATTTCTCTGTCTCTCTGTCTGTCGTTCTGTCTGTCTGTCTGTCTGTCTGTATATATGTAGACCTATGTATGTATGTATGTATGTATCTCTCTCTCTCTCTCTGTTTGTATCTCAATCTGTCTGTCTGTCTTACTCTCTCTGCCTCTCTCTAATCCCTTTCTCTCTTTCTGTCTGTCTACCCATCTGTGTATCTCTTTCTGTCTGTCTAAGTGACTGTTCCGTCTGTCTGTTTGTCTGTCTATCTGTCTGTCTGTCTGTCTCTGTCTCTTTGTGGGTTGACTGTTTTCCTATAATCCTTACTCGGACCTTCGAATTACTAATTTTTCGTTGGAACGTATACCCCTCTCTCTCTCTCTCTCTCTCTCTCTCTCTCTCTCTCTACAAAGCTCTTCAACGATTACGTTTAGTTGCAACTTAGACTACCTTAGACCACAAAAGAAATGTGAAAGTTTCCTGAAAACAATTGTTACCATGTAACTCGTGTTCTATCTCAATATCTACTAGTGTGATTGAAATAGTTTATGTTTGCTCCCTTCAGTTAGGGGCCTTGGCCTAATCCGAATAATTTTTTCGCATTCGCATTCTCTCTCTCTCTCTTTCTTTTAGTAGTATTGTGTGGTGCATGCAATAATACATATAATGTAGTATTGTGTAGTGTAGACCCTGTTTCAGGGCGGGGACTGGATGAAAAAAAACGCGCCAGTGCTTATCTATTATCCTCGAAAATAAAGAATTTGTCTTGTCTTGTCTTGTCTTGTCTTGTCTCTCTTTGTGGGTTGACTGTTTTCCTATAATCCTTACCCGCATCTTCGGTATTACTAATTTTTCGTTGGAACGTATACCTCTCTCTCTCTCTCTCTCTCTCTCTCTCTCTCCGTTTAAAAATATGTATACACTCTGTACATGGCCTTCTATAGAAGGACTGTGCATAGGTTATTTAAATATCAATCACGCATTAAATAAATTGAAAGACATATCATTAATCTTAGAAAATTCCGGAAATCCCTTTCATTTCTTTTTTTTTCAGAATCACGTTTCTCTGAGAGCATGTGTGACTCTGATGTAACTATCCCAGGTTATAAGATACTCTGCCTTGATCCAAAAACTTCAAAGGAAACAGGTCTGTTAGTGTATTACAGTCAAGCAATCACATTAAAGCGAAAGATGAGTTTACATATGTTCAACATTGAATGCATATAGCTAGAAATTAAGATAAAACGGACCAGTCCAATTCTTACTGGATCTTTTTACAGAAACCCGGCTGAAAGAGTTAACTGGTTTGATTATTTTATTTCAATGATGGATGCTGCCATGCTCGAAGATAAAGAAATTATGATATTCGGTGACTTTAATGATAATCTGTTAAAACCTCAACCGCAATATGGAATCAGATACATATAGCGTTCAGTTTGGAATAACTTATCGATAAACCAACACGAGTAACCCCTAGTTCCAACACCCTCATTGATCACATTTATGTTTCATGTACACTGAATATTGTAGAAATATGTTTTCCAGTCACTGGATGTAGCGATCACCCACCCGTTTGCATCACTTGGAAAAGAAAAGGTATTAAGATTCCAAAAGCTAGTCACAAAACCATAGATGTTTCAACAGTTTTAACACAGATACATTTTTGTATGATTTACTTTCTTCTCCACTTTCTCATGTCTATCAATACACCGATCCTGAAAAAGCATCAGAATTTTGGACAAGAACCTTTAGTAATATTTATAATAATTTCAGATATTGAGACTGACTTACTTAATTTGTAATGGAGAAATGCTAAAATGAAACTGTACTATCAGTAATGTAAAAGGACACCTGCTTCACTTATTCAATGTTCTTATCAATCATAACTTGAACCAGTGTGCGAAAGAGTAGTGACCAACTGGGGATTAGTGTAAATTGTATACTTTTATACATGACGAGTAAATCAAAGTTGGTGACACTCTCTTTGCTCTGTCTTATCCATTTATGTTTATATGCCGACCCACAGAAGTCAAGATAAATGTTGTCACCATCTATTATATATAAACATGTGTATACGAAAAATATGTAGCCGACTGAGTGGTTATTCAAGGGGACGGTACAAAAGAACTAACTAAATGATTTAAATGACAAAAGGACAGATCAGAATTCCCACACACAGGCCAGGAACATATAGAGGCCAGTCACAAATGGGTTTTTCTATTGTTTTATTTACAATAGTTATGAGAACATAAAAAGAGAATACGAAGAAGAGAAGACATAAAAGAGAAGATAGAAGAAGAGAAGACCTAAGAGTAAGAAGACAGTGCCTGGAATGACACAAACAAATGTCATTAGCACAACATGTTGGCACAAGTGAATAGTAAAGCACATGTATACATATTACATGGAAATACTACCACTTGGTAATGCATATGTGTGAAGACCAAACACTGACATCAAATGACATTTCTAATACATTTAAATAGTGCAGTTAAAGTGATTGAAGTTATGCTGTTGCATGTTGATATTGCCTATGATGTGGTTGTTTGCTGACTTGGTTATTGCCCTTGGTGTGGTGGTTTGCTGACTTGGTTATTGCCCTTGATGTGGTGGTTTGATGACTTGGCTATTGCCCTTGATGTGGTGGTTTGCTGGCTTGGTTACTGCCCTTGATGTGGTGGTTTGCTGACTTCACAACATCAGCGGGCAGGACTGATACAATTTTGTCTATGACTATGTAAAAATCAATGGTTAGGGAAAAGAATTTGGTCTGTGGCTAGAGAAAAAAGTCCATTGCTAAGGAAAAGAATTTGGTGTGTGGGAAAAGAATTTTATCCATTGCAAAGGTAAACAAATGCTGATGTATGTTTGCTCGAGCGAGCTTTTTTGTTTCCTGAGTTTTTGACATCAGGACTGTGACTCTGTTTGTATGATGAGCTTAAAGGATGTGAGTGTGTAATGTTTCAATGTTTCTTCTTTCTTTTAATAAATATAATCAACTGGGGCGAAATTTCTAGAATTTCATTTGCTCACGGGTTATCATATAAAGATTCGTTACTTACTGCATACAAAACAAACGTTAAGAAGCACTTAAACCAATGTTTGTTATTTTTAGCGTGCACGTGTGTGTCTGATGAATAGGTTGTCAAGTTCAGAAATGAATAGAATCATGATCTCTGTGTGTGTCTGAACAACACGTTGTCTCAATGTTTAGAGATGATGAAACCATGATGATCTCATTCATTTACTTTTTGATCTTGTCCATGATCCTCTCACTTGTTCGGCCGTCTGTCTCACCCGCTCTGACTCTTCACTCTGCAACAGTGAAAGCGATGATATTTACTCAGTGTGCGCCGTGTGTGTGTGTGTGTGTGTGTGTGTGTGTGTGTGTGTGTGTGTGTGTGTGTGTGTGTGTGTGTGTGTGTGTGTCTGTCTGTCTGTCTGTCTGTCTGTCTGTGTCTGTGTGTCTGTCTGCGTCTGTGTCTGTGTATCTGTCTGCCAGTGCGTCTGTGTCTGTGTCTGTGTGTCTGTGTCTGTGTGCCGGTGTCTGTCAGTGTGTGCGTGCGCGCGCGTACACGTGTGTTTACTTACTTGTACACAATCAAACTCGCACAAGGACATTTACCGATGTGGACTTTCGATTTAAGCCACTGACACTCTCTTCATAACTGGACTACGTGTTAAAAAAAAAAAAAAAAAAAAAAAGAAGAAAAAAAGAAAAAAGAAAAAAAAAAGTCGGAGATATTTCACTGACTTCGCTTCTGAGCTTCACGATGACTCCCAGTCTACAAAGACCATACGCCATGCTTTAGAGCTCAGTAAACAGTTCCAGGGAGCGTCAGTCGTAGCAGAATGGATCAGGCGTTGGACTTCCGACGGAGGAACCAGTGTTCACGGCCAGGCCCCGTTCGGCGATGTGTTCTGTCCTGGGGAATAGCGTCAGTTACTCAGGGCGGTTATTCTTCACTCCACCCCATTGAGCTGAACTGAAAGGTCCCGTTTTTAGCTCCTGGCAGCGCTCCATCCAGGTGAATGGGAAACTGATTTCGGTTTGGGAACTGAACTTGACTTGAAGTTAACTGAAACGGCGGAACTGAGGAACTCAGAGGCCCGGGTCAGTTGCACCCAATTGGGTCAGGTTGTTCATGAATCAGACGTCAAGCCATCCCCCCACCCACCCACCCAGTCCCTTCCCTTCTCCCCTCCCCTCCTCCCCTTCCCCCCTCCCCTCCCCCAACCGCCCCTCCCACTGATCTAAAAATAGAATAGTGGCCCTTCCCCAATTTTCGTTCCCCCCTTGCTAAAACTGGTGTGTGGCCCTCAGCAATCGTCGGCACTGAACGTGACAAAATGGCGGACACAGACGCATGGGGTAAGTTATGGCAATTCGTGTGTTCTTTCCTCAACACTTACCGGTAATAAATTGTTTTATGAGAATATCACTCGGAAGGGTTACCGTTACCGGCTCTTCATCCCCATTTATTCTGATGATTACACACACGCAAAGAATGTTTAACTTTCTAGTTGAACCATAAGGCGGCGTCTGCTTCGTTTTAGCTTACTTGGTTGAGTTTCATACTTTCAAGTACATGGACTGATACCTAATGTATGTATGAATATGATTCAAAATAGGCCTGTGCTATTCAACTGTCTTGGTAAATAGCAGAACCTCATTTTATTGCATTTCATACATCATGTATCAACATAAGTTACATAACAATTTTATGATTGTGCATTCTTCCACATAACCAGGACAGAGAAAGATACTTCTGAGTTCTGTAACCAACTTCATCACCAGTAAAGTTTGATGAAAATTAACAGCTCTAACAATTTCCTTTAGGAAAGGGAGTGTCAAGGCACACAAATTAAGTTTCAGTTTCAGGAAGGCATCAAACTGTGCAGACATCCATAAACCCAAGACTACATTTGCCATAAAAAATTATTATTGAAAAAATATATAAAAAAAACTAAAAGGAGGGTGGGGAGTAGACACCATGGTCACACTCAGACCCACAGCAGTGATCAGGCCTTGAGAGCTTTGTATGAAACAGTAAACTTTAAAAAGTATAATATAGAATAAGAATGATATTTTATACACACGGAAGGCAAATAATTAAAATAGAAGAAAAAAAAAGTACATTCAGCAACCTTGTTGTGGACACCCACACAAGCATGTATACTTACACAATGATGTACACACACACACACACACACACACACACACACACACACACACACATTTAGACATACACTTACAGACGTGCGCACACACACACATAGATGTGACACACCTGCAATAGTTTGCAGTCCCACAGACACCCAGACCCAATCATACACCAATGCATGTACATTGCCTGGATCCACATACCCTGGGCTCTCCCTCTACTGTCTACATCCTATACATATATAGATATATATATATATCAAGACAGAAATATTCAAACACATACTTGTAGTTGTATTCACAACTTCTTATTCACAGTGCAAACACCACAGTTGATCTTTGTCATGATGTAAAAGAACAACCAGGATTTGAAACACATCAGTAGAAATTGTGCTTGGTTGATAAATAGAAATTCAGTAGATGTGCACCTGACCTGCACATTTATATCCCCCAACACACTGGTAAGCCCTGCACTGTTTGTTTTAGTATCAAATAATGAGATATACATGCGTACATGTATGCCTTTTCGTTATGTATCAGTGAAATCAAAAATAGATAAAATGCAGGGAATAACCAGTGATGATGAGGCTGTCTAATGTTTCAGATGCTGATGACTTTGAACCTGAACTGCCTTCCAGACAATCTGATCCCGATAAATGGGAGGGGGAGGATGAAGATAATGGTGCAAAGGTAGGCATGACAGGATTATCTACCCTTCCATTTTGCCGGCTGTCTATCCTGTTCCTTGCGTCTGCCTGTTTTCTAGTTCTGTCCTGAACAAAGAAAAACAAAAACAAAAAAAAAAGAAAGAAAGAAAACCTAACTCTGTGTGTGTGTGTGTGTGTGTGTGTGTGTGTGTGTGTGTTCATAGATGCACACAAATTGGAGAAAGAGGGTAGATACTTTGTGTGTGTGTATGCATGTGTGTGCACATACACCTATGCATGTATAAGTGTGTGCTTGTGTGTGGCATGTTTAAGTATGTGGGGTTGTTTAGGGTTTTCTTTTAACCGTTTTTTTTTTAAATTGCTTGTTTCATGTTTGTTTTCTTGTTTGTTTTTCATTTGGGGGTGGGGGGGGGGGGGAACGTTTATTGTGTGCTTCAAATCTTAGTTGCAATTAATTTTGGTGGTTTGTTTTTTATGTGCAAATTTTGAACTTGTGTGCATGTGCACAGACAGTAAAGCAGTCTTTGAGTGTTGAGTGACTTGCTGTTGGGCAGGGTGACTGGGATGAGGAAGAAGATGACGACAGCAAAAAGGATTCAGGTAGGATGGCCTGTTAAACCACAGCCAGTTAGAAATGATTATGATGATGATGATGATAATAATATTGATGATAATGATTGTAATAAATAAATGAGAATGATAATAATGTTAGTAATATTGCAGACTGACCTCACACCTCACAGACCCAGAGCTCATGGCGTTCACAATAAAGTTTATGTATGTATACATCAGTATGCATGCATTCAAGTACAGTATGCCGTACACCTTCATACACAAACATGCAGACAGGCAAGTACATCCACACAGCCAGCAGAATTTCAAGAAGCAGGTTAGTTGATAAGATGTTAGGCAGAACAGAAGAGGTGCGTTTAGACTCGGAGATAATTTTTATACTGAACTTGGAAATCTACAGTCAGTCTCACATCTTCCAGTATCATGTATGGCTGAGGAGAGGTTGGCTGGTTGGTTTGTGTTTTACCTGGCTTGTTGATGTCATCAAATTTATACATACTCACAAACATAAATTTATATGTGCATAGTTATACAGAGGAGCATGAGAAAGGTGTTGTTAAGAGATGTCCAGTAACTAAGATCAGTTTTTCTGCATCAGCATCAGTAGAGATTAGCTGATAGATAAATAGATAGATAATATGTATAGATATATATATATATATCTACAAATATGTGTATTAGAAGAAAAAAAAGTGTAACTGTTTCTGGGTGCCTACATGGATGTGCAGAATTAGTTTGCGCTTGTTGATTGGCCTTAAAATAAGATAATGTGTTATTTACATCTGTGCTGATGAACAAGCCTATTTTCTGCAATGTTTAGACTCACAGGCGTACCAGAGACCAAAGAAGAAAATTGGAGAAAAAATAGCAGAAAAAGAGGCCCAGGAGAAAAAGGAGGAAGAAGAAAAAGCAAAACAGAAGGTGAGCACTGCACAGTGAATATTATTATAACTTTGTGTGTGTGTGTTTGCATGTATGTATCACTGTATCTGTGAAATAGGAAATGTATTTAAAAAAAAAAAAAAAAAAAGAAAGTTGACTCTTTGGAGAAAAAGCTGGCGGGTTTTGTATTTGTATTTGTATTTCTTTTTATCACAACAGATTTCTCTGTGTGAAATTTGGGCTGCTCTCCCCAGGGAGAGCGCATCGCTATAATACAGCGCCACACATTTAAAAAAAATTTTTTCCTGCACGCAGTTTTATTTGTTTTTCCTATTGAAGTGGGTTTTTTTCTACAGAATTTTGCCAGGAACAACCCTTTTGTTGCCGTGGGTTCTTTTACGTGCGCTAAGTGCATGCTGCACACAGGACCTCAGTTTATTGTCTCATCTGAATGACTAGTGTCCAGATCACCACTCAAGGTCTAGTGGAGGGGGAGAAAATATCGGCGGCTGAGCCATGATTCGAACCAGCGCACTCAGATTCTCTCGCTTCCTAGGCGGACGTGTTACCTCTAGGCCACCACTCCACATGTGTGGCTGAAGCACAGATGAAAATAAAAATGATAGTGCAGTTATATAGCAGTTGTACATCACACACACACACACACACACACGCCACTCAGACACATGTATGCATGCATGCATGCACGCACACACTTGATCTTCATTTCTGCTTTGCTTGTCCATTCACCTATATTTTTCCTGGAAAGCCTTGAATACTTTTTGCTTTTTTCTGAACTTGATAATTAGACATTTTTACTTTGCTGTAATCTTCTTTGTGACTATCTTTAGGACTTGTGGGTTGCTGGCTGTGATTTCTAGGTTTTATATGTTTGTTTTTTCGTATGTGACTGTGTGTATTATACGTGATTATATTGAGTTTACTTTTTTTTTTAATCATCTGATGAAAATTTTGAAAGGTGAATGCAAGATGGAAGTCTTTTTTTTATCTTTTTTTCTTTTCCTTCTTTTTCTATGGGTTATAAGGCATCAGTACTGATAGTGTTTTAAGCACAGCACTGATATGGCCTGTGTGGTGGGCTGGGCTCTGAGCACTAAATATGTAAGATTAATGAGTGTGTGTGTGTGTGTGTAGTGCTGTTTCATTTCAGTGTTCCTGGTAGAGCATTCACCATGTCAGTAGTTCTGTCAGCTCTGTGGTGTGCTGGGCAGAAACTGGTTGATTCTACCTCTGCACTCATGGGCTGCAACTCCTGCATTCTCTCGTATATGTACAAGAACGCTTTATATGTGTATGAACATTTTTGCCCCACCATGTTGGCAGCCATTCTCTGTTTTGGGGATAGTGCATGCTGGGTATGTTTCCATAACCTGCTGAATGCTGACATGGATTACAGGATTTTTGATCTGCATATTTGATCTTATTCCATACGTATCCATACCAAGGGTGTTCAGGCACTAGAAGGTCTGCACATCAGTCGACCTGTGAGATGGTACAGTCTCTACCCTTAATCCACCAGGCACTGTGACTGGGATTTGAACCTGTTACCCTCATATTGAAAGTCCAATGTTTTAACCACTCATCAGTTGTGCCCATTGGTCATTGGTATATGATTGTTATTTAGGAGGAGGGTGGCAGAATGGTTAAGACACCAGGGCTTCCGTTAACGCACATAGGTGCGTCTCTGGCTCTAAAATGAGAGAGGACGCATTACAGTTTCGGCTAGGGAGTCCACGGGACGCATTATAAAATCGACGTCAATCAAAATGTGAACGAGCACAGTCAAACAACAGCACTCGCTTCTTCTCGTTTCACTAGTTTTCAGTCGGCATCTTATCTTCGGCAAATCGGCGACTGCAGCAAAGTTCATTACTTTCGTCTTATCCCCCTTTACAGAAAACTGTCGCCCATTTCTGGTATGCTCACGAGGCTTGTCAAGTATTCGGTAAAACGGTTCAAAATTAAAATCTAATAATGCCTCCACTATTGTGGCTTGATGCTTTAAAACGCAAACAAGATGAAAAGGCTGATTCTGAGTCAGCTGACGATGAACAGGCAGTTTCAAAAGGGGATAGGTCACCGAAAAAGGAAAGCTGCACGTGTTAACATTCATGGGAGTTAGAATTCAAATGGCTGCAGTACGACGAAGATGCACTTGTAATGAAGTGCAGAACTTGTGTGAAGTTTGCAGTCGGGTCATCATGCAACTCCCAGGAAATAAATGCGTTTGTGACAGGATCAACAAACTTTTAAACATCGTCCTTGTATGGCTTTTCATTTTCAGTGATTCACTCCTCTCACTCTTTCCCTCTCACTGTGTGCTAGTTTGTGTGTATATAGGGCGATGGGGGCAAGGGACTGGTGTGTGTGTATGTGTGTGTCTGTGTGTGCATGTGTATCTCTCTCTCTCTCTCTCTCTCTCTCTCTCTCTCTCTCTCTTGTGTGTCCAAAGTATGAAGACTTAAGATCTGAGTATTTACAGAATCTTGTCAGTTTCAAAAATCATAATCTGGAATTTGTAAGAGTTCCAGCAGATAGTATTTTTGTTTTTGCGAAGTTTCTATTTTATGCCTTTAAACTCAGATATCAGATCTTGAATGCAGACCAAAATATACAAATGTGAAGCAGCGTATTAAAAAAAACGGTTAATCTAGGTATCACGGAAAGAATTCTGTCCATGAATTTGCTAATTACTAATGTATGGGTTTTGTTTTTGATTTTGTTTTGTTTTTTCTCTTATGTAAATAGTAATATATCTTTCGACTGTGAACCCCTGTTGAAAGGGACTGTGACTTATTCAATAAACTATAGTCAGTGTCAGTGTCAGTGTCTGTCTTGTGTGTGTGTCTGTGTGCATGTGTTACTTTGTGTATCTCTCTCTTTGTCTTTGAGTGAGAGAGTGTTTGTGAGTGAGTGTGTGTCTATCTCTTTCACTCATTCAGTGTGTGTGTGCATGTGAACTGATTGTAAGGCAGTGTGTAATGTGTCTGGATGAAAGAATGCTTTCTTGACCTGCAACTGACTGGACTTTCTAGAACCATATTAGGACTCCCTAAAATGCCCAAGTGGGAGTCCTGTGGACTCTCTAAGCAAACCAGCTGTAGGAATCCATGGACACTTACATGCCAGTACAGTGTCCATGAAGGTCTGGGTTTGAATTCCGGTCTTGCCCTTTCTCCCATGTTTGACTGGAAAACCAAATTGATCATAATGACTACCAAGTTAAACTGATCTCTCAGTCAAAGAAGGATACTCACTTGTGTAGCTTTCGTCGGCGATCTGGCCGGCTTCTTCAGCGCAACTGCTGGGTAGAGAACTAGCAGCTGTACGCATCGCTGTGAGCGAACTCAAGACAGTGCGACATGACGAGTGAGGAGTACACCACAGGCAGGTTGTGTCAGCCCCGGTCATGGTTGAGGGTGGGATTCCTGGCGGCGATGTGGACTGCCTCCTTTATTCCCATCTGGAACCATCTTGCTTCTTTGTCGAGAACTTAAACATTTGGCTAGTCATTTGGCTCACACGATAAACTGATGTCCTGTATGCAGTATGCACTTTGTGCACTGAAAAAGAACCCATAGCAGCATAAGCTGTCCTTTGGCATTATGTTGAAGAAATCTACTCACTCAGTACAAGTATATCTTTGCATGCACTCAAAGTCTGATTACGTTGGGTTAAGCTAATGGTCAGACATAGGCCTAGTAGATATCAGTAGCATATATGGAATTGATCGAACGCAGTGACATCTTCTTGAGAAGCTGGAGCTGAAACTGTTATTGTTCCCTCAGGAGGAGAGGAAGGGGACGACTGCGGAGGAGAAACAGGCAGAGAAGGAAAGGATCCGAAAGATCAAGGAACAGGAAAGCCTAAGTCTGGCTAAAGGCCTCTTTGGTGAGTACCGTGGTATTGTATTATAATGTATTGTATTGAACTGTATTGTGTTATATTGTATTTGATTTTAAAAATCAAGGAACAGGAAAGCCTCAGTCAGGCTAGAGGCCTCTTTGGTGAGTACTGTGACATTGTATTGTATTGGATCCGAAAGATCAAGAAACAGGAAAGCCTCAGAGGCCTCTTTGGTGAGTAATGTAACATTGTATTGTTTTGTATTGTACTGGATCCAAAAGATCAAGGAACAGGTAAGCTTCTATCTGGCTGAAAACCTCTTTGGTATGTTCCATGATGCACGCTTCTCCAGAATGGAGGTGATCTTGTCATTTCATATCCTTGGTGGTTCTCAAATATTGTGCATGTTTTTGGTTTCTTGTGTGTGTGTGTGACTGTCGGCTTGGGTATTATCAAATTCATTGCATCTGCTTGGTGTTTTGTTCAATGTGTTTGTGTGTGGTTGCTAACAGACCAGTGCATGTCTTAATAACGCAGTGGCAGAATTGGCGCAACAGTCGAGTGGTTAAGGCTTTGGGCTTTCAGTCTGAGAGTCCTGGGTTCGAATCCATGTTGCTCCGCTTTGTAGGTTAATGGTGGAGATTTTTCCCACTCCCAGGTCAGCAGATGTGCAGACCTGCTCAGTGCCTGAACACCCTTTGTGAGTACACACACACAGAAGATCAGTTAAGCAGGTGGAAGATCACATAATCCATGTCAGCATTAAGTGGTTTGTGGAAACAAGAACATACCCAGTATGGACACCCCAGAAAAAGGAATATGGTTGCCTACATGGTGGGGTAAAATCTCATGTGTACATAGGGTTAACGTGGGGAGTAAGCTTGCAAATGCAGAAGACGGGGCACACAAGCAGTGAAGTGTCCTCTCCACAGTGAGCTAGGGGGGAGAGGATCTGATGCAGAATGGATGCTGCAGCTAATGTCATATCAAAGCAGTGGCCTGTGAACAGTCTGAGCTACAAGGTGTTTATTGAGAGACTTATACTCAGGCACATGAATACACTGATTACTTAACACTGATGAGAGAATTTCAGTGACTGGCAAACTGGGAATATGGAATTCTGATTCTGTGAGACAGCTATTACCTCAGCTTCTGGGCTGTATTGTTTTGGTTTTGAAATTGTGATTCCTGTTTAGAATGTTGACCATGAGATTTTGTTGGTTCACTTTTTTTTTGTGGTTCTTTTCTGTTCAGTGGTGGTTTTGTGGATCTTTTTCTTTCCTTTGCTTGATCAAGTATTGCAATTTACGGACTATAAGGTGATTTTTTTTTTCTTATCAACTTCACCCTTTGTGCCATACAGTAAGTGTGGTTAAATTCTGTCAAAAGGCTGTCGTGGATCAGAATTGTATTGAGGTCAGCTTCTGAACCCAGATGTCTGATGTTCATGGTAACGAAAATGAATGAAAACTTCCCATGATAGAGCAAAGACAGCACAGACTGTGCAGTGCTTGAACAGAGTTTCAATGATGACATCAACGCTTTGACAACATGTGTGGCTGTGGTTCTGTTGCATGCTGCAGAGTGTAGAGTAGGTATTGGTAAATGCAACCAGCGTGTAATTGTGAACGATTCATATACCACCCCACTTCGAAGCATTCTTGACGGTTGCATTCCACAATTTAACGTCTGCTTCGACCTTTTTCTAATACTTTAATGAATGTCCATTTCCAAGAACCAGTCAAACATCAGCTATTTCTGGCTATTTCCATGCTCTCTCTTCTCTTCGCGCACCACTGCTGACCAAGGTTACAAAGTTGCTCACAAAATCCTAAGATGAAGGGAAGCAAGTTGTAGGACTTGAACTTTGACACAGTTGAAAATAGTTGATTTGATTGGATATGTTGAATGCGCATTACCAGTGCTGAGAGAACTTAAGAAAGTGTGTTGGTGACCGATCAGAACGTTGGTTTTGACAGGAATCTGCGAAATAGTGTCGTTTGCAATTATACCATAGGATATTTTGATGCGAGTCTATTTGCGAACGATGCTGCATGGTTACTGAGAACTCTCAAAAGGGTGTGTTTGTGTGCAGTGTGGGGCGTGCATGTTTGAATGTCTGTTTGTGTGTTTGTGTGCATGTGTGATCAAAACCAGCAATAAAACAGTCTGGTGCGATGTTTCAATTATATGTCTAATGAGTTAACCTGCTTCTGTTTTAATTGTCTACATGTACCCAAAGCCATCGTTCGCAATTAGACTTGCCCATTAGCATTTACCCTCAGGCATCCCTGCTATTTCAGATGTCGACAAAACATTGAAAAGAATGAGCAGACGAAATTTTCCTGGTGCAACCAGTTGGAGAAAGCCTTCAAAAACAAAAGAACTACGTTTGACTATCGTAGGACATGTTTTCATTACAGTACACACATTGCGCTGGTAGCTTTGACTGGATTTTTCGCAATTAGGCATACATACCGTATGCTGGGACCTCAGTCTGTCATCTCACCTGAAAGATTTTGATCTTTCTTGCTTGTATCATTTGTGTTGTTAAAATTCGATTTTTACTTTTAGTTCAAAAACATTTTGGAGTATATGCCTAAAAATCCAAAGCACCTTGTAGTCCGTAAATTACAGTATAGACTCTAATGGACTGGCTTTCTTCTCCCTCCACCCCTCCCCCACTGCTCCTTCCTTCCTTCCCCTAGACGGGCACACTGTGGCTAACATGTTGTTACCTTTTTTTTTTTTAGTTTTTTTTTTCTTTTCTACATGCGAAAGCTTTGTTTGTTTGACTGCCTTTCTCATACTTTACCACTCCCGCTTTGTCCTTGATGTCTTGAAGAAAACAGGGTAAACCATGTACTACAGAGGGGAGAAAAAAATCAAAGAATGATTTAAAAAAAAAAAAAAAATGTAGGTTGATGTATAACATGTTGATGGTGTAAAAAAAAAAAAAAAAAAAAAATCGGGTTAGGCTGAGTTTGTCAAAAATGACTGTGCAGTTGATTATCCATCATAGACGGTCTATTTTTATTTTTATTTTCTTTATGCTACAATTTTTTTGTGTGCATAGATTGTTCTTTTCAAAAACATGCACAATACTTGAGAACTACAGAAATATGCAATGTACAATGTCCACCATAGAAATAAAAAAGCATAATAAATAACATGTTGCCTTATTCAGCACTGAGAGAACAATCAAGTTATTTTATAAAAGAAAGGAAATATTTGAAGTATGAACACTCTTTTAACATCACAGGTGGAGTAGTAGCTTTGTGGTTACACGTCTGCCCAGGATGCTAGAGAATGTGAATGTAAAGGATTGAATTCCAAACTCAGCAGTACTTTCTTCCCATCCACTAGACCTTCAGTGGTGATCTGGACGTTAGTCATTCAGATGAGATGTTAAGTAGAGGTCCTGTGTGCAGCATACACTTAGTGCACATAAAAAAATCCATGGCAACAAAAGGGTTGCCCTTGGCAAAATTCGGTAGAGAAATCCATTTTGATAGTAAAACAGACACTTGCAGAGTGAAAAAAAATATATGGGTGGTGCTACACTGTGGTGACACAATTATTACTTGGAGAGCAGCCAGTATTTTACATAGAGAAATCTGTTGTGACAAAAAAGAAAGACAACACAATACAATAGTGGTGGTTAGAGAACAGAACGCCCAACCACCTTGTCAGCCCACTCCCTGTATCCATGTTTCCCTTCTGTTCAATGTCTTAAACTAAAGGACACAGTTTGTGTCAGGGGTTGCTATAAGGCAGGTTACCAACTGGTCTTTGCCGACTTGTCTGCAGAGTAGAGCCTAGATCATGCGGACAAGTTCCTGGTATGGAACGCGAGGCTGCCTTCACTCGTATGGGAGGCGGTTCAAATCCATGCGGGCACCGTTCCGATAGAAGAAGCAAAGATGTATGTGAACTTGCTGGACACTGGCTGTTGTTTCTCCATGATGGAACCAGTGCGATCCTGTTGTGGACAAGAACAAAGAACTTGGCCAGAAACCTGTGGTTTTAGACTGCCGGGCAAGTGCCTGGAAGTGATGGGATCAAAACACAAGGTCGTGAAAATGACAATGTAATCCAGTATTTGCACTCACTGATCAAAAAATATTTATAGTTATACTGATCTACTTAATATGAAACCAGGATTGTGTGGGAATGTCACATGTGTATGTCGTGTTAAGCTGGTTTTGCTTCCCCTGTTTTTGTGATGCTGCTTTTCTGAGTGTCAGGCGAGTTTTGTTGTTCATTTTCCTTTGTGTATTTCCATGTTTACCTGCTTTGGTTTTGTATGTTTCTTTTGTTGAGAGTTTCTAAGGTCTAAACACATTTTGGATTTTGGGATGATGTTTTTTTTTTTCAACGCATGCTGTGATAAATGCTGTACATGTAGAAAAGTGAACATGAACTCATGAAATGATGATAGTTGGAATAAAAATATCACTTTGTTGTTGTATTAGATGAGTTTGATTAGTTGTTTTAGATGTTGTCGTTTTCCATATGGCTAACATTATGAAAATGAGGGGAACAGATTCCTTCGGTCTTCTTCAGTCATATTTTCTGATAGGCTTCTGTCATTGTTTTTATAGGTGTTCTTTTTTTTCTTCTTTTTTTTTCTTTCATTATTGTCTTGATTGGTGAGACACTTTTTGTACAGGTTTTCTGATTCTATTCCTCACTGACTGCCTTCCGTCACAGAGTACTTCTGTTGTCTGAAGTCTGCTGCGATCTCAGAGTGTACATGTATATGTATATGTATGACCTTTGATTAGGCTTTACTAAGAAAGCGATGAATGAACACTATTGAATCAGTTTCAAAAGAAAGAAAGTGTATAAAGGAGAAACTGCGCAAGGGAGGGAATTCATAAAATACAGAGGTGTTAAAAATAAACTTATTTAAAGCTTTAAAGGATTCGTGACCCCACACAAGTGTTTTTGTTTTTGTTTTCATCGTGTATTGGCTTCACTATCTTGTCAATAGAATCAAAAGCGCCATGATCACAGTGTATAACAAAATATGATTTATTTGATTGTAAATGCACCATGCTGTCTGTCAGGGAGGGGTGATAGTGATGTCATCGCCGCTATCATCAGTTCATCTCATAACTTCTTTAAATTCTTCAAAATGCTTTAAATAATTTATGCATGTGCACTTGTATGTGGCATTCTGTATTTAAATCACTCTGCTTGTTGATATTAAGGTATTGGTGAATGTGTACTGCATGGTCTTTTTGAGTGTTGTGTTTAGAGCAGTGTTGTTTGCGTGGTTTCACCTGACACAGTGTTGGTAGTGTTGTTAGCCTGGCGACAGTGTTGTGTGTGTGGTTTTATATATGTGTTAGTATTTTGAGTTATCATGGGTTTGTGTGTGTGTGCATGTTTGTGTGTGTATGTGTGTGTGTGTGTGTATGTGTGTGTGTGTGTGTGTGAATACTTTGTGAACTTGTTCATTCTTTGATAATTATACTTTGTTTGAATAAAGGGTGATATATATTATT
This sequence comes from Babylonia areolata, assembly GCF_041734735.1. NCBI lineage: Eukaryota > Metazoa > Mollusca > Gastropoda > Neogastropoda > Buccinidae > Babylonia > Babylonia areolata. The sequence goes on along the minus strand of NC_134880.1, from coordinate 48,361,640 downwards.
TTCGTTGTTGTTTAGTTAATTCTGTAATTCATTGTGTAAGTTTCTGCTTGTGTTTAATTCAATACTGCATTGGTTTTACATTTTTTCTTTTCTGGATTATATGTTCTGCTGCAATGATTCATCAGAGAACAAAGAATGATGGTTAAACTTGTATGTGTGTGTGTGTGTGTGTGAAAGAGAAAAGTATGTTTGATTGGACTGTTGGGCTGACCATCCCATTCCGCATTGGTTACACAGCTAGGCAAGTTCTTTATCAACGCGGGTAATAGGTAACCGGGAGCCGCTGTGGCAGGATCAGTTGGGTACTAACCTAGTGTTCACCAGTCATCAGGGTTCAAGCCCCCGTTTTGGCATAGTGTTGTGTCCTTGGGGGGGAAAACTGGAAAGGCACTTCACTTCAATTTTTCTCTCTCCACCCTGGTGTGAATGGGTATCTGACTGTGGCTGGGGAAGGTTAAATCAGCTGAAGGAGAGGATTGGGCTCTACCTGAAGCTGAGCCCTACACACAGTGGATATGGATTCACCACCCAGCTGGCTTGAAAAGGGTTGCAGGACCTTTACCCCTCCCCCCTCCCCCACACACACCTCCCCATCCCCCCCCCCCTTTTTTTTTTTAATCAGTGGACATGCTTTTTTTTGTTGTTGCTTTTTTCTTTTTGTATACATCCAGCCCTCTCCCTCCATTGTTCATGGACTGTGACTCCCATATTCACTCATGTACATGTGTTAGTGGGCTTTTACATGCCAGACCATTTTTGTCTCACCATATTGGCAGCCATCCGCTATTTTCAGAGGTAGCCCTCCCCCTAAAGAGGGACTTTATGGAAATGAAGCCCTCCCCCTGAAGAGGGACATTACGGAAATGAAGCCCTCCTCCTGAAAAGGGACTTTACGGAAATGAAGCCTTCCCCTGAAGAGGGACTTTACGGAAATGAAGCCCTCCCCCAGAAGAGGGACTTTATGGAAATGAAGTCCTCCCCCAGAAGAGGGACTTTATGGAAATGAAGCCCTCCCCCAGAAGAGGGACTTTATGGAAATGAAGCCCTCCCCCTGAAGAGGGGCTTGAAGGAAATGAAGCCCTCCCCCTGAAGAGGGGCTTGAAGGAAATGAAGCCCTCCCCCTGAAGAGGGACTTTATGGAAATGAAGCCCTCCCCCTGAAGAGGGGCTTGAAGGAAATGAAGCCCTCCCCCTGAAGAGGGGCTTGAAGGAAATGAAGCCCTCCCCCTGAAGAGGGGCTTGAAGGAAATGAAGCAAAGTTTTAAAGAAAAAGAAAAGAGATCAAACAACTAAACACATATATGTATCACCATGACAACCAAACTTCCTACTTCCTGGTTATCCCTTTCCCCATAGCCTTGAGATGGCCTTAGTGGTCGGCGAGGCTCTAAGCACCATAATTTCATCCCTTTCCCCATTTCACCCAGGGCTGCCATCCTGCTACATGACACTTCCTAATTTCTCAGTCCGAGACAGTAAAGTGATTCTGATTATGATGTAGAATGCGCGTCAGGCAATTGGTCAAAACTAAAGCTGTGTATTCCAGTGACTGGATAGAAGAATCAAGATGAACAATTTTTCTCTGAGAAGCTTTGCATGAGCGCATATGCATGCACATAAAAAACATGTATGCACATGTTCAGGCACGTGTGTACATACATGCCAACACACACAATCACAAAGAAATCACACACACACACACGCACATGCACCCACCCACACCATACACACACACACACACACACACACACACACACACACACACACTTTAACACCACCCAAATCTTGACACCCGATCAGCAGGAAGGCATTAATCTGTTTGTAGTCTGTCAAGTTAATTTCTTCTTCCTGTGCTGGTGAGCTGTGTCTCACATTCACTTGCATCAGTGAGTGGACTTTTAGACTTTCATGTGCATGGCAATCTTTATCCCACCATATAGGCAGCCATACTTTGTTCCCAGACAAGTGCATGCTAGGTATGTTCTTGTTTCCATAAAACACCAAGCACTGACGTGGATGATTACTGGATCGTTAATGTGCGCATTAATTTTCTGCATACGTGTACAAATGAAAGGGGGTTTCGGCACAAGCAGGTTTGCACATCTGTTGACCGAGGAGATGGGGAAAAATGTCCGCCCGTAATTCACCAGGCATGACCGTGACATCAGAGAACTGTGTGACAGTATTGATGCAGTGTGACAGTGCATGACAGCATTGAGGCAGGATGACAGAACATGACTGCATTGAGGCAGTATGACAGTGCAAAACAGTGTTGAGGCAGTGTGACATTGTACAGCAGCGTTAGGGCAGTTCGACATAATTGAGGCAGGGTATGATAGCACTGAGGCAGTATTTAAGCAGCGTGTGACAATTGAGGCAGTGTATTTCAGCTTTGATGCAGTGTATGACAGAACTTAGGCAATGTATGACAGTATCGGGACAGTGTGACAGCATTGAGGCAGTATTCAGGTAGTGTGCGACAGCTTTGAGGCAGTGTGACATACAGTAATGAGGCAGTGTTGCAGTCTATGACAGTATTGAGGCAATGTGGCCATGTATGACAGCATTGAGGCAGTGTATGTCAGCATTGAGGCAGTGTGACAGTACATGACATACAGCATTGAGGCAGTGTGACAGTGCATGACAGCATTAAGGCAGTGCATGACAGCATTGTGGCAGTGCATGACAGTATTGAGGCAGTGTGGCAGTGCATGACAGTATTGAGGCAGTGTGGCAGTGCATGACAACATTGTGACAGTGTATGACAGTAATGAGGCAGTGTGGCAGTATATGACAGCATTGTGACAGTGTATGACAGCATTAAGGCAGTGCCTGACAGTATTGAGGCAGTGTGGCAGTGTATGACAGTATTATGGCAGTGTGACAGCATTGAGGCAGTGTGGCAGTATATGACAGCATTGTGACAGAAAATGACAGCATTGAGGCAGTGTGACAGTGTATGACAGCATTGAGGCAGTCTGGCAGTGTATGACAGCATTGAGGCAGTGTATGACAGCATAGAGGCAGTGTGACAGTGTATGACAGCATTGAGGCAGTGTGACAGTATTGTGGCAGTGTATGACAGTATTGAGGCAGTGTGACAGTATTGAGACAGTGTGACAGTGTATGACAGCATTGAGGCAGTGTGACAGTGTATGACAGCATTGAGGTAGTGTGACAGTATTGAGGTGGTGTGACAGTGTATGACAGCATTGAGGCAGTGTGACAGCATTGAGGCGGTGTGGCAGTGTATGACAGCATTGAGGTGGTGTGACAGCGTATGACAGCATTGAGGCAGTGTGGCAGCGTATGACAGTATTGTGGCAGTGTATGACAGCATTGAGGCTGGTGTGACAGCGTATGACAGCATTGAGGCGGTGTGGCAGCGTATGACAGTATTGAGGCAGTGTGGCAGCATATGACCGCATTGGGGCAGTGTGACAGTGTGTGACAGTATTAAGGCAGTGTGACAGCGTGTGACAGTGTATGACAGTATTGAGGCAGTGTGACAGTGTATGACAGATTCAACGGGCACCAGCAGCGTTGACCAGATGATACCAACGACAGAGGAGGAGTTTGTCGAGTTTGGGGAGGCCCTGAAAAACAAGATCCAGTTCTTTGAGGTCAGTGTCTCATTGCTTGCCTCTCCTATGCTGTGTGGGTGTGGTGTGTCTCTGTGTGTATGAGCATCATTATGAGTGCATATGTTTGTGTGTTCATCGGTTTATTGTTTATCCACCTAATTAGATTTTAGACAGGGAGTGGGGTGGGGGTGAGAGAAGTATGTATATACAAAGGAATGAAAACCAAGAACAAAGTTAACTGCAAACTTAATTAAATCAACTGTTCAACTGGACTGCGAAGCAAACTTTCAAAAAATTTTAACAGCAGTGCAAAATTACTAACAACCTCTTTAAATGATTTTTTTTTGAAAAACTATTTGTGTGCATAGTGGTGTGAGTTTGTATATTTTGTACTTTACGGGCATGCTTTAAAAAGTATTTTTTAAGAATTGTGAAGTGGCACACAGGATGTTTGTTAGAGCAGCAATGTATGTTCTGATCCAAAGTGAGCCCCTCCCTGTGTGTATGTGTGCAGCAAAGTCAGCACTACCAGTCTTTTCTGGCGCTGCTGGTCCAAGAACTGTCTGTCACCAGTAAGTATCGCCTGGCGCAGCCACCTGACGTTTGTGTGTGTGTGTGTGTGTGTGTGTGTGTGTGTGTGTATGTACTGTGGGACTGGAGCAAGGTGAAAGTGATGCTGCATGTTTGTTTGTTTGTGTGTGGGCGTAATTCTGCTTAATGATGCTTTATGCGTCTGTGAGTCACATGTAATATATATTTGCCATTTTGAGGTAGGATGTTTGTGTGTTAGAGTGTGTATGTATGTGTGTGTGTGTGTGTGTGTAGAATGGGGCCTGGGTATGTATGCGTGTTGGTGGAGGGCAGCGAAACCAATCTGTGTGCATCATATATCTCTGTGTGTCTGTGTGCATGCTTGTTTGAGTATGCGTGCATGTGTGAAAGGGTACCAGACTTTGGTTTGGGAAGGTTAACGCAGCAGAAGAATAGGACTGGACCCTCCTTCCTGTACTGAGCTCTAGACACAGTGGATACTGAATTCACTACAGTACCCTTATGGCCATAAAATGCTATGGGGCCTGTTGATTTGGTTTGAGTGTTTAGTGATGGCAGTGCAGGTTGAGTGAGGCAGGGTATGTTGTGTTTTTAGGCAGTGTATGTTGTGTGTCGAGTGACACATACACATGTTGAGTGACATTATGTATTTTGTGTGTTGAGTGACACAGTGTATGTTGTGTTGACAGTGAGTTTTGAGGAGGTGAAGAAACTGAGCATCAATGTCAACAACCTGTACCATGAGAAAGAACGCCTTCGGAAGGTACTGTTGCTCTTGTATGGTCTTAGTGTAGTCCAGTGCTCTGATCCACAGGGCTTGGTCTGTTGTATGTATGTACACAGTGCCTTCTTGTTTGTTTTGACTGTCTCTCATTGTGTGTGTTTCTGTGTGTGTCACAAAGACATATGATAAGCTTAAGTGTGGTTACATGCACACACACACACACAGTCACACACACACACACACACAAACACACCACACCTCACAATACCACATTCATCCACATCCTCCCCTCAAACACCCACATACTCACACACATGCTCATGCACACTCACACACCCAATCTCCCTGCACCCACTGTCTCCCTCTGTGTGTAAATTTCTCAGATCTGATTCAGTATTCAGGAAACGTGCAGCATGCACCACATTCAGGTTCATCTGTACTTATATTCCTAATGCTCTAACATTATTTGTTACTTTTTTTTCTTTAATCCTTGTTCTTTACAGAGATTCCTTTAATAACAGGTTACCATGTGTTGCAAGATTCACTCCAAAACTAGTTTCAGCTTTATCATTCCCCATATAAAGGCCTCTTAGAATTCAAAGTGAAGAAACAACGTTCTTTGTAGTTTGTAAACAGTACCAAATGTGTCTTTGGGGATTTTGTGTAACAAGCCAATGACATGCAGAAATTCCTGTGCCAAGTTATACAGGGATGAAAGACCTGGTACTTGCAGAAAATCATTTGTGTATATAAACTATAATACACTTGCAGCAGATCTTTTTTTTTTTTTTAAATCCCTGTAATCCATGTCGGTATTGGGTGGACTATGGAAACAGGAACATGACCTGTGGAGAAGGTAGTTTTTTGGGGGAAGGGGGGGGGGGGGAGACAGTGTTCTGACCACTCAGTGTTGATCTGTAATATATAATACTCCCCCTCCCCACCCGTCCCTGAGTGAGTTGTACTTTTACATAGACCTTGACCTTCACATCTCTTTGTTTTGTTTCGTCCACAGGAAACAGAGAAGAAGAAGAAAAAGAAATCAAAAGCCTCCATCAAACTGGACCGAGCTGATGACCTTGACCTGATTGGAGATGCCACTGGAGGGGGAGGAGGTGGTTACTATGACGACGATGATTTTATATAGCAATGCCATGGCTCTGTGTGTGTGTATGTGTGTGTGATGCTGTCACAGTGTTGTGTGCCTGCAGAGAAGTAAAGGTCTTTCCTGACAACCTTGTTCTGGCATGCCCTGCATGAAATGCAGCTCTCAACAGCTGGTGCTTTTCATGCATCCGGTCAGTAGTCTGCTGATATTGAACAGAATTGTACACGTTGTTGTGATAAAAATCCTAAAGTGAAGCTGAAAGGTTTAGGTTGTTGGAAGGAATCCTGTTGTATAGAAACAAATGACAATATTGTAGATTGATTTGAAGGGTTGATATTTTCTATCAAAGCATTCTATTGACCATTGTTTACATCTTTTAGTCAGTGATATATTGGTTGGGTTGATATTTTTTATCCAAGCATTCTTTTGACTGTTGTTTACATCTTTTAGTCAGTGTTATATTGGCGGGGTTGATATTTCTATTAAAGTATTACGCTGACTATTGGTTACATTTCAAGTCAGTACTATATTGGCGGGGTTGATATTTTCTATCAGTGCATTCTGTTGACTGTTGGTTACATCTTTTAGTAAGTGTTATATTGGTTTTCTCTCTTAAATTGTATTTTTACCCATTTTAAGGACATTTATTTAATGTCCTTTCACACATATGTGTGATTGTGGAAACCCATTTAGAACCATTGTTAAACTGTTCACGTTACATATTCATGTATGATCAGGTAGACCAGTTTTTAACTTGGGGTTTGATAGTATCTTTTATCGCCGACTGATATATTTTTACCCTTTCAACAGTAAAGTGTGTTGATGATTGCTCCCATTTAAAAAGTATGGCAGCCACATTTCTGCCAAGCATAAATGAGGTAGAATATCATCATAAGTGCAACTTAAAAAATATCTTGGGGCAGGGTTCATTTGTAAACTGCTAAGTGTCTGCTTTGAACTCTGAATTCCTATCCCATCAGTGGTAAAATGCAAAGTGTCTGCTTTTAACTATAATTCCTATCTCCTGAGTGGTGAATTTAATGCCAAGTGTCTGCTTTTAACTCTAAATTCCTATATCGTCAGTGGTAAAATGCGAAGTGTCTGCTTTTTTGTTGTTGTCGATTATACTTCCTTCCTATACACTTCTGTAATTAGGTGCTTGTTTCTTTATATACTGCCTTCCTATACACTGTTCTGTAATTAGGTGCTTGTTTCTTTTGTACTCTTTTTGTTTTGAAATAACGGTATTGTAGGGGATTTTTGTTTTGATATAACAGTATTTTAGGAGATATTTTTTAAATACATTCTGAACAGTGTAATGTACTCTATTTTCCACATGGTTTTTAATAAAAGTTTTTTGGGGGGTTTCTATTCCCCTTAAGAATCTCAGGACTGAGGCCACAGTTTGAGGGTGGAGAGAAAGTCAACACTGGGATATCTGATTGGATGTTGCATTTATTCTGACTCCTTTCACAGGTTTTTTTGTTGTTGTTTTTTTTGGTCACACCATGAAAGGGCAACAACTGTATTTTGCTTCGCTGCCTTCTTGTTGTGTTGGTGTCCTTGCCAGTAGAACCCTGCAGTGAAGGATGAGTCATTGGGTCAGTGTGTTGTGAAGTCACTGCCAGTGTCGGAGAAATGTGAGAGAAGCAGTCTGTTTATCATCAGGAAATAAAGGGGTACAATTTAAGAAAATGACTGAATAGACTTGTTGAAAGGGAAGTGGTTTATTCAAGAAGAGAAACAGCTAGCAGTGTTGAGTCATTGGGTCAGTGTGTTGTGAAGTCACGGCCAGTGTCGGAGAAATGTGAGAGAAGCAGTCTGTTTATCATCAGGAAATGAAGGGGTGCAGTCCAACCTGGAAAGGATTCATTCCTGTTTACTGTCTTGTCACACACCCTGGTGATTGTAGACACTGAGTTAAGGTTGTCATGCTCACATTTTGATGGTTTTTGTTTGTTTTGGTGGTTTTTGTTTTCTTCTAATACATAAGTAAAACGTAGGGAATGGTATGGTGAGTTGGGGGAAACAAGACGGATGAAAGGTGGAATCTAAGACTAATGTTTGAAATGAATAGAAGTACAATTTAAGAAAATGACTGAGTGGACTTGTTGAAAGGGAAGTGGTTTATTCAAGAAGAGAAACAGCTGGCAGTGAATGTTAAAAGCGGAAACCATGAACATTCCCAGTGAGCTAAGATGACTCTTTCCTGTCAGGCAGTCCAACTTGAAGATGTGTGCTGTACATTGGTCTCCTTTAGCTGGTGGATTGGGGGTGGAGTACTGATGAAGGTAACAATGAGGGGGTGGGGGTATACACTCAGTGTTGAGTGAGGGGGAAGGGTGGGGGAATTACTGATATATTAAACAATTAGTGGTGTGGGGGAACTATTGACGTGGAGCAAAACGTGTGGGATGTATGGATTGTGCTGTCCCCCTTGACAGGTTGTGTTGCAGAAACATGAAATAAACACATGCATGGCTCAGTTACTTGAGATATTTCATTTTTCTGAGAGTGCTTTGATTGATTACTTGTGTATGTGTGCGCATGACTGAAGCCTGACTGACACAGGAAACGAATGATGAGCGCCTAAAGGCAGCTGTCAGTCTGTCGCGCAGATGATTCCGTGTTTGTAAAGCACATAAGAGTTTGGTCTCTGACAGAGGACAGGTGCTGTTAAAGTATCAATAATAATAACTGATTACATCAGGGCAGTTGACTCCATGATCAGCGTTTCAGACATTGTATTTTCAGTTTGTGACAGAAAGATAAATCATTTGCTGATGAAATCAAGTGTATGGGGAGAATTAGTATGGAAAAAGACAGAGAAAAAGCCTGAATTTTTACAATGTGTTTCCTGAGAGCATGGAAGATGAAACAAGAGTCAGCAGAGGAGATGCCTTCAGTTCACTCTCATTCAGATCATTTAAACCAAGGTCCCAGTCCCATGTGCAGCATGCACTTAATGCTCTTAAAAGAACCCAAACAGCAACAGAGAGTTGTCCTGGCAAAATTATGTTGAAAAATCCACTTTGACAGTGAAACAAGATACACTTGCAGACAGAAAAAACAGGCGGGGAGGGGGGGGGGGTGCTGCAGTGTGGCAATGCATTCTTCTTCCAGGGGAGAGCAGCCTTTCAAACACAGAAATGTGTTGTGATGATAAGTAATACAATACAACCAAGCATAACTTGGATGATACAGTTATGACCATGGCCATATGGCAGACAACGCCAAGGGAGAAAGATACTGTCTTGTTCACTGTTGTGTGGTGCTGTTGTCGGAGTCACAGTCACTGTGCACATTACTTTTTCAACATCTCGGATAACTGTGCCAAAGTGCCCCAGTTGTCAGTCTTCTTCTTTGAGTGGGCTTATGACCGGTTTTACCCCGCCGTGCAGGCAGCCATACTCCGTTTTCGGGGGTATTGTCATCAAATCTGTTGTTTTTTTCCTGCTGTATTATGGGTGTGCTCTAGGCCCATCGTATTAAACGCACCATGCGGAGAAGGCCCAGTGGTTGTGTGTGTGTATATGTATGTGTGTGTATATATATATATATATATATATATATATATATATGGGTGACACTGCACTGTGGCAACCTGCTCTCTTCACGGAGGGCAGCCAGACTTTTACACAGTGAAAACAGTTGTGACAAAATGTGAAACAATGCAATACAAATAGCAACCCACCCACCCCCTTCCCCTCCCCCACACACCCCTGAAATTACCATAAAAATATTCTTGCACATGTACTGCATGAGGCAAGAGAAAACGGCAAGGAAAGATAATTCCATCAATATATATCACACAGTGATCCCAGCCCCCGTACAACAAAGACGACAGACACACCGCATTGCTGCTGGTGTCATTTCATTGGGTCAGAAGAGGTACAAGACAACCAAAGTTCAGTAGACAAAATAATTGTATTTTTCTCCATTGAAGACAACATTTTTTTTAAACTCAAGTACAGTCACAGACATGCTGGACACCTGTTCCACAGAGAGAGAGAGAGAGGGAAGAAAAAAAGGTCGGTTTGCAAAGATTTCCTTTAATAACAGTTAGGACAAAAGTTAACGAACGACCGCAACCCAAGGATCAGGACTGAACATCCAGGCGGATGATGATGGTGGTTGTGCAAAAGTTAACACGTCACTGAAAGCCACGGTCACCTGGCCACAACATTCCACACGGCGACAGAACAGTGTTTGCACAGCACAGCACAGGACAGGACAGCACAGGAGGCAACATCAGTGACCACAAAGACAGGTCATACACACACTTGACACTGTTGCTTCAAGTCATCAACCGCACTAGGCCATATCAGGACTTCCCAACTGAATAAAAATTCAACCTGGTAACACACACACACACACACACAGCTGACAGATGAATGGCTGGTAGCCGATGATGCATACGCACGCACACACACACACTGACAACGTGTGTCACTGAAGGGGGAAACAGCCTGATCCCCAAACCCAGCAGAGGCGGCCGACCATGCAGCCCACAGTCTCTTTCCCACCACTCTCTTAACTCTACATCCACACACTTCTCTCGGCATCGTCTGCCTGTCAAGTCTAATTAACAGCACACTCTCACACGTTCCTACATACTGCTTCAACAATTTTGTTCTAAAAAAAACAGGTTGATGGGGGAACAAAAGGGATTCTATCATCAAATGCCAATCCATGAAAAAGAATTCAATTGGTCCATGCTACATAGCTACTGCGAAAACAGAAATGAAAAATCAAATCACGTGGCTTTTAGTTATACAGCCCAGTTTTGTTAACAAAAATGTCAGATGGAATATATGGCGATTTCACACACACCAACAATAGAAAAGAAAACAAAGAGTCGCATGGAATGTGATGTGCAGGGAGGAATATGACTGACGTGATGTGTCCCTCTGAGGAAAAGGGGAGGGGGTGGGCAGAGGGGGAAGACACACACACACACACAAGGGAACAACCAGGCCACACAGTCCTCTCCTCCCTCTCCCCGCCTCCCTCCCACACTGGATGTGACCATGACTGACTGACTGACAAGGAACAGTGAAAAGACGCTACACACGATTCCTCCTCTTTTCAGGCCCCCTCACAGAAAGACCACAACAAACACTGCCAGACCAATCTATGGTGTGCGCTTCTGTGTGGAAACAACAAACACTGCCAGACCAATTCATGGTGTGAGCTTCTGTGTGGAAACAACAAACACTGCCAGACCAATCTATGGTGTGAGCTTCTGTGTGGAAACAACAAACACTGCCAGACCAATTCATGATGTGAGCTTCTGTGTGGAAACAACAAACACTGCCAGACCAATCTATGGTGTGAGCTTCTGTGTGGAAACGACAAACACTGCCAGACCAATTCATGGTGTGAGCTTCTGTGTGGAAACAACAAACACTGCCAGACCAATTCATGGTGTGAGCTTCTGAGAAGAAACAAGAAACACTGCCAAACCAATTCATGGTGTGTCGGAGAGTGGAAACAACAAACAGAACCAAGAAAGGCCACTGCTTCCTGTCACACCTCGACAACGGGCAAAAGGAGGGTTAAGCCATTGTATTCTGTCACACCTTGAAACAGGGAACAGGAGAACAAAGGACATTGCTTTCCGTCACACCTTGACACTGGGGGCAGAACAAAGGACACTTGTTTTCTGTCACACATTGTCACTGGGGGCAGGAGAACAAAGGACATTGCTTTCCGTCATACCCTGACACTGGGGGCAGGAGAACAAAGGACATTGTTTTCTGTCACACCTTGACACTGGGGGCAGGAGAACAAAGGACACTTGTTTTCTGTCACACCTTGACACAGGGGACAGGAGAACAAAGGACATTGCTTTCCATCACACCTTGACACTGGGGGCAGGAGAACAAAGGACATTGCTTTCTGTCACACCTTGACACAGGGGACAGGAGAACAAAGGACATTGCTTTCTGTCACACCTTGACACAGGGGACAGGAGAACAAAGGACACTGGTTTCTGTCACACCTTGACACAATGGGCAAAAGGAGCACAAAGGACAGGAACCCATGTCGCTGACTGTCCACACCAGCCGGCCTTGTACACTGACACAGGAAGGTGAAGGTGAAACAAGAGGCAGCCAGCAAACATCTTCCTTCAAGTGACAGGGCAGCAAAAGGTTGGATGTGTCGCTGTGAGGAGAAAAAAAAAAGGTGGAACGTTACCCACATTTTTTGTTTGTTTGTTGGGTTTTTCCCCTTTTCCTCAATGCTGACATAAGAAAACAGTAATAAAGTGGAAAAATAAAAAGTGTATCGTGACAAGTCCGACAGATATAGAGTAGTACAGGTTCGTGCGACTATCATGTTAACTTGTGATCAGACGCTGAAAAGGTCCTATTCAGAAATCAAAGTATGGACTGTAACCCAGGGAAATAAACCTTTCCAGGCAGCATACTGCCAACATGGTGATAGTAAAGCAAAAAAAAAAAGTGCTGTCTGCTGCAGCAGGAGACAAGCCTGCCCCTCATCAAGCCCAGAGGAAGCACAGGGGAGTCAGCAGCCATCAGCGGTGAAGATCAATCACGACCCGCACAGAATGACAGCCACCCACACCGCACGGTGCAGGGACTGGGATCAACACCAAACAGTGCAGAGATTAGGATCCCCACCCACACCACATGGTGCAATGACTGGGATCCCCACCCACACCACACGGTGCAGGGACTGGGATCAACACCAAAAAGAGCAGAGATTAGGATCCCCACCCACACCACATGGTGCAGGAACTAGGATCCCCACCCACACCACACGGTGCAATGACTGGGATCCCCACCCACACCACATGGTGCAGGAACTAGGATCCCCACCCACACCACACGGTGCAATGACTGGGATCCCCACCCACACCGCACGGTGCAATGACTGGGATCCCCACCCACACCAAACGGTGCAGGAACTGGGATCCCCACCCACACCACAGTGCAGGAACTGGGATCCCCACCCACACCACACGGTGCAATGACTGGGATCCCCACCCACACCACATGGTGCAATGACTGGGATCCCCACCCACACCACACGGTGCAATGACTGGGATCCCCACTCACACCGCACGGTGCAATGACTGGGATCAACACCACACAGTGCAGGGAACAGGATCCCAGACGTCTGTGCCGAACTGGCCTTAGGAGTCAACAGGTGTCATGTGAGAGGGAGGAAACTGTCCACTGAATACCTGGAGCGAAAAAACAAAACAAAACAAAACAAAAAAAAACGGAGCCAGCTGATGTTCACTGTTGTGACAACACCATGCAGAGGTGATCGTTGTGACGGCACACTGCACACCGACCTAAGTAGTTCTTTTATGAGGGGTGGCAATGTAGTGGGTGTGGGCTGTGGGGGGGGCGGGGGCGGGGCCCAACTCACATTCTCTACACAACTTGATGGCCCACTCTTTTACCACAAACAAAAAACAAAAAAACTACAACAACAAAAACGCAACAAAACCAACCTTCCAACACACCGCCCCCACTCAGAATGCAACAAGCTGATCATCGCTCACAAAAAAAAACCGTCAACAGAATTTTTTTTTTTTTTAACTGTCAGTGAAGACACCGTAATTATCATAAAATCAATCATGATCATGACTGACAATGACGATGATGATAATGACAGCAACAAACAGCAATGATGATGATGACTAACCAAGCCTGATGACAACAACAACAATGATGATAATAATAATGAGAATAAATAACAAAGCTTAAACAACAGGAAGAGAAAAAAGAAGAAAATGAACATCTATGACAGATGAAGTATCACAATAATCAATTGGTTGAAGGTCCCATAGACTTCAATGGCCATCAGGGTTGTGAATTCATATCCAGTGTCTGGGGCTCGGCACAGGAAGGCAGTGAATTCAAATCCACTGTGTTCTGGGCTCAGCACAGGAAGGCAGTGAATTCATATCCACTGTGCCCTGGGCTCAGCACAGGAAGGCAGTGAATTCATATCCACTGTGTCCTGGGCTCAGCACAGGAAGGCAGTGAATTCATATCCACTGTGCCCTGGGCTCAGCACAGGAAGGCAGTGAATTCATATCCACTGTGCCCTGGGCTCAGTACAGGAAGGCAGTGAATTCATATCCACTGTGTCCAGGGCTGGCACGGGAAGGCAGGGCCCAATCCTCTCCTGTTTTAACCTTCCCCAACCAAAGTCAGCTACCCATTCACACCTGCGTGGAGCGGGGAAAATCAGAGTGGGTAAAGTGTCTTTCCCCAAGGACACAGCACCGTGGTGAAACAGAGCCTCGAACCCTGATCACTAGTGAACACTGGATCAGAACTCCAATGCCTAACCCACTCTGCCACAGGGCACTCCATCACAACAATAACTTTCACAGAAACAAAAAGGCAAAGGGTGGAAACACAGAGACACACACTCTGTGCTCAAGTTTCACAGTTCATCCTCCTGCCATTTCACATTTCTGCCCAGTAAATAAAAAACCCACAAAAAAAACCAACACATCCACAGCACTTCACGTGTGACCTGGTGGCACACAAAAGCCAATCACAACATGTCACAATGAAAAACAACCTGTCCTTCACTTTTGATTCTATCCTGGTAAAAGAGAAAGGAGAGGGTGGGGTTATGAAGGGAGAAGAGGGAGGGAGGGTTATATTTGCATAAGTTTACACACACACACACACACACACTATGGGTTCATTTCTTTACCTCTATTCATTGTCTAACAATGGTTTGTGATCTGATGGATTTGCAAGTTTTGGTGTGGCCCCAATATGACCACTTTGTCCATGACTACCAGTTTTTTGTGTGTATCTGTGAGTCAGTCTGTATTGCCATCCCACTGACTAGAGCAACCTCTGTTGCCAAAGGACACAGCTGCCTCCTGTGGTGATTTTCCCTGTTCCCAACTTCATATTTCAGAAGTGAAAGACCTGCTACTTCCTTCACTCCTTCCACATGCCTACGAATACAGAGGATCAACTAAGCGTGTTAACTCACTCAGTACGGCCAGTCCACTCTTCTCCTCTACACAGACCCCTCGGATGTCCAGTGGGTGTCTGAATGACCCAACCTTCAGCTTCTGTCGTCAGAATTGTGGTGTTCTTTGTCAACGTTCACCTCTTCAGTATAAGAGCCTTCCACTTGCAATATTTTGATGGTGGTAATTGGGGTGAAATGCTGTTAACGTCGTCTCTTTCGCCGTTTGTATGGAGAGAGTTAAAGATCCTGGCATTCATATCTGCCTTCAGTGTGTGTGGTGATGTGAACACACTCAGTGTGCCTCAACCCCTAACTACAGTCAAACAAAGGTTCAAAGTTCAAGATCCCGTAGTCCTTCACAGCCACGGGACAGTGAATACATACCCGCTGTGTCCAGGACTCGGCACAGGAAAGTGGGGCCCAATCCTCTTCATCTGCTGCTTTTAACTCACTCCAGACGATGAAAAGCTATAGTGTTCCTGACCTAAGGCAGCGTTCTGGACGACGGAATGCTACAGCGGTTTCAACAATTAAAATTTTTTTCCACGTTTTCCTCATGGGTTAGCATAACAATCATAGCAACACCGGGCACTGCGAACATGTCAAGGGTCGAATGGAAAGTTTCTTCATGAGATTCCATAACAACACTCCACAGCAAGCCAGCAAGTTCAGGACCCCACATGACAAGCTAATCTGCATACGTATCAAAAATGGCGTCACAGGCGATACAAGTGGAAATTTTTGGAGCAAACTAGATCACGACAGAAGCTTTTACCACTGCTGAAGTGATTGAAATGCTTCAAACTGAAGGTTTCGACATCGACGAGGATGATGAAGACATTGAATAAAGTATCTCAGTGAAGAAAGCTACCAGCAAGAAGGTACTGATAGTGACTCAGCTTCTGACAGCAGTGAAGAGGGAGGGGTGTGGGCGTTCACACGACTTGAGGAGAGGGGTCAGTGGGTCAAGTACAGTGAGTTTCATTCAGGTACTTTATGTTTTGGGTTTTTTTGTGATTTTTTTTCCTAACCCTAACAAATGGGTCGTCTGTAGGGAAAGCAAGGGACAGAACTATTCATCCAGAGTGAGTTAACCTTCCCTGACCAAAGTCAGCTACACATCCACACCCTGAGGAAAATCAGTCAAGTGCCTTTCCCCAAGGACACAGCACCATGCTGACACTGGGCTTTGAACCCCGATCACTGGTGAACCCTGGATCAGTGGTCCAACACCTGTCAGATTCTATCATGCCGCCTCCAGAACACATGCAAGGCAAACAGTCACTGATGTAAAACACCACTGAGGGAATGGAGGGGCTAAGGGCAATGGGTATGAAGGCAAAGGTAGCTGCATGCCACATGCCGGTCATAGTCCTCATCTGTCTGACATCAGCCTGACATTGCAACATTACAAACAACTACACACACACCCATAAGTCTGGTATAAATAGGCTTCCTCATGAGCTTAAAAATAAAATAAAAAATTTGGTAAAAAAAAAAGAAAAAAAGTACTCCATCTGGATGACTATGTCCACAAAGCTCAAACAATGACTTGAGAAAGGGCACCTTAAAGAAATGACCTGCACAAGTCATTGTTATGTCTGTACATCTACAATTCTTTTCCGTACATCAGAGTGACTGTTCTGTTCATTGAAAAAAAAGTTAAAAAAACACACACCAAAAACCCAGTAAAATGTGACATAAGTAGGTACACAGCGGCTCTTGATTCATCCTCTTCTGCTTCTTTTACTTGCTCACTCAGCCTGCCAATTTTGTTTTAATTTTTCAGAGTCATAATCAATAAAAAAAAAAAACAACTCATCCTCTCTCTCTCTCTCTCTCATATACACACACAAATACACACACAATTTTTGCCAATGATCAACAAAAAAATGAAAATAACTGTATAAAAAAACAAACAAAAAAAGAACAGAGAACAGGTTATAAAATATCAATCCAAATGACTTAGATTATCATGCCATGAACACAAGAACGGTCTGTCTCAAACCCGACAGAGCAGAGAAGATGACATCTTCAGAACAGAACACCGCCAACACATGAACATGGGGCTGTGTGTGACGGTCTCCTGGCATGTTCTTCACAAATCTTACTTCACACCTGGCCTCAAAACACACCTGTACGAATCTGCTTTCATAGATAAGACATCTAGGGGCTTGGCGAGTGATGTGCGTATGCATTGTGCATGTGAGCGTGTGTGTGTGCTCAGTCATTGACACATTCCAATAGTCTTGCTTAAGTCTGAACTACAATGCCCTGTGTTGTTAATTCATGAAACCCCCCCCCCCCCCCAACCCCCCCTCTTCAACTCGGACACTGAAGACGAAGATTTCAGTGAGCAGGATGACGTTGAATAAATGTGACTATCCCTAAATTATGGATCTTATTTTCGCTGTGTTTATTTTTTAATTTTTTGTGGCACTAGCAGTATTTTCGCTTGCTTTTCTTTGTACTGTTCCTGCTTGTGTTTATTTCATAACCTACAGTATTGACAGCATTTCTGTAGTATCAGTATGTGTTCTGGTACTGGAAATAAGTGTGGCTTATAAGCCAGTGCGGCTTATGTATGTATGAAATTCAATTTTTTCCAAAATTTAGTGGGTGCGGTTTATATACCAGTGCACTCAATAGACCAAACTTTACGGTACCCACTATTATCAATACCAATAACAGTAATATCATCATCATCATCATTATCATTATTATTAATATCAAAAGACCCCCAAGATGGCAAAGTGAGTCACCACAACCACTGACCCCAACACTCACCCACTGTCAATCACTGTAGTCTTTACACAGCAAACACTGCAACTTACACAATAAGTGCAACACCTTTACTAAAAAAAAAAAATCTTTAAAAATTTGAATAAAAATAATAAAGAACAGAGTTAACATCACATTCTCCAATTTAATTACATGGGAAAATAAATCATTTGTCAATCAAGTATTGCTCAAGCCAAGTCTTCTTCACATACCACTTGTCATAATATTCAGCTGATGTTCTTGGTCTGGGATTCTTGTTTTGTTTCTGGTTTTTTTGGTGTGTTTTTTTTGTGTTTTTTTTAATTGAGGATTGGGGATGGGGTTCACATAACTCCATTGTGAGACCGAAAGGGTGTAAGTACTTTCTCCTAAACAAATGAAACAACAAATGTTTATGGACAACCTCACAATCTTCTCACCTCCCCACCCCCAGCCTGATCCTTTCCTGTGTGAAACAAAGCGATCGATGGTAAGACCACTATCTACCATGGAAGTTCCTTTCCTGTGTGGAGCAAAGCGATCAGTAGTCGGACCACTACGTACCGAGGAAGTTCCTTTCCTGTGTGGAACAAACCGATCAGTGGTAAGACCACTGTCTACCAAGGAAGCACTTCCACCCTCTACTCTCCACCCCCCCACTGAAAGAATGGAACCCCCCCTAACCCCACCCCTCCCCACCTCATCATCCTCCACCCTTCAACTTTCAGGCCTCCAACACAGTCTGGAAGCTTGTCTTTCACTTACAGATCTTAGAACCTGCTATACAGGGAGTCAATGCCATGTAAGTACAGCTCTTAGAACCTGCTACACAGGGAGTCAATGCCATGTAAGTAGTCTATATCATCATCATCATATCACTCATAGAAGTAGTTGGTGTGCTCTGACAAAAATCAAAGTGAGGACGTTCAAGGGAGACCACTGCCAGTGTCTTACAGTTGCTGGAGATGGGCGACACAGAGCTGCGTCTGCCCCTGCCCTGCCTGCTGATGTTCCATGCCCCACTTGTTCCTGCATTTGTGCTTTGGATTTGGGGCTCCAATCCACAATCGTGTCCACTGATGACGGCACACCGCATCGTCATCCTTGCTTCCCAAGAGGTAACCAGGATGAAGATAAGCATCATCATTATATGGAGGGGAGTGGTTGGGAGGGGCATGGGGAGGGGGTTGGGGGGGAGGGCTGTATCCTGCAAGCACCATATAATCTGTATATGTTAAAGAACCTTCAACGACAGGACAGTAGGTTGTCCCTGGCAATGCTTGGTAAACAACTACTTTCATGGACAGTGTCAACAACCAAGAAACAAAACAGTGATGAGGGAGGGAAGGGAGGGGGAGCAAGGAAGGAGGGGGAGGGCAGGGGAGGGGAGGGGAGGGGGATCTTATTATCAAGACAACCATCCCCATTGGGCTACATGTGGAGGGGGAACACCTGACGCCTGATTCATTTGAAACCAACCTTCTAGGAGAAAAGATGCACAGCCAAAAAATATCCTACCATTAATGCACACACACACACACACACACACAAAATCACACACAAAAACACACACAAACATGCACGCCCACCCTCCCCACCCACCCATGCCCACACACACACACACCCATGCACCCACCCACACACACCTTAATATTACACCCATGCCCACACACACACACACCCATGCACCCACCCACACACACCTTAGTTTCTACTGACTGAACTACCCTCAGTGCCAGGTGTGGGGCCCATCCAACACACACTCCGTCAGCTGGAATGAGGAAATCAGATCAAATCAAATCATGTTGCAAATTGCCCAGACCACCGCACTGCAGCCATTACCATCCTCAATCCAATCATCATAGCTTGTGACCCAGTAACTTGTAATGCTTCTGACAAGGAATCAACAACAAAAAAAAGTGGGACATTTTTGTTCCTAAAAAGCAAAACAAACAAAACAAAAAAAACCTGCTTGTCTACTTTCTAAACTACAACTGACTTGATAAAAGAGCAACCCAATGTTTCCTCTGACTAGGTGATCAAACAGAACAAAAATGTTTTGGTGTCAGGAGTAAAGTCAATACAATAAACATAACAATCAAAATCAGTGGACAAGCTGAAAACAAATATTCAGCCAACAAAAAGAAAAAAAAAAGAAAAAAAAAAAAGAAAATAAGACAAGATATGTGTCCATAAGAGTCACACACAATAATAATACTTAACATAAAAGAATAGAAACCAACCAAATAATCACGGTATCAACAACAGATGTCAGTGTACAACAACATCCATCAACAACAATTCCATTGTTCATCTCACACAAAAAAACCCAACTCACCTCTTACTGACAATAAAAAAAAACATTGTCAAAGACACAGTGAAAGCTGGTAATGGCAGCTGTGAGAGAGAGAGAAAGAGACAGAGAGAGGGGGAAATAATACAAACAAAACAATATCACATTATGGTCACGGCAGACTCCACCCAGCAATTAATTCAAAACCTATCCAAACAAAGGAGAAATACGAAAAAAAAAAAAACCAACCTTACACCACTGTGTCAGAAAACATGAGGTACGGAGAAAGACTGAATGAATGAAGTGTACTTGCTCTGATCTCTGAAGGGAGGACAAAAGGCGATGGAAACTGAAAACACGTGAAAGAATGATACCAACACACCGCCATGACAATGCTTTTCCATGTAACAACAATGATCATCGATATACATATGCACAGAAACAACAAAAATGATTAGATCACGTATCCAATGGTAGAAAATGACCATGACTTCTCCAATAATCTGGAATGAAGCTTTGTAATCGATCATGCGTGTGTGTGAACGCATATCCACAAACATGCATGTGTTCGCATGTGTTCATTCTGAAATTGTGTGTGTGTGTGTGTGTGTGTGTGTAAGTAAGGATGTGTGTGTATGTCAGTAAGGGTGTATGTGTATGTATGTGTGTGTGTTTGTGTGAGAGAGAGACAGATAGAGACAAGAGTGCGTGTGTGCATGTGCGTACATGTGAGTGCACATGCACACACACAAGCAGGCAGCTGACACAACAAAGTCATGGCTTCCTGCATTTGATCACAATGGTGACGACAAGAGAAGCGTACTGAGCCTAGCATCCTTCACAGTGGAACAGACCACCACTAGTCACATCAAGCACACACATACGTATGTACAACAAAAAGAAACAGGACAAGAAAAAAACAACAACAAAAAAAAAACCCATTTCTCTCAAAATCCCCTGTCACGCCTCATAATAGAAAACAACATCACAACATTGTGTCCGACACCACCTAAGATACAGGCGCTCCGGTCCAAGATTTTTCTTTAAAAATGATATAAATGCATGATGACTTTTAGGTATATAGATATATATATATATGTGTGTGTGTTGGTGTATGCATTTAAAAAAAAAACCCAAACAAAACAAAAACAAAAAAAACCCGAAACAAACAGCCACTGCTGTGTTGTGTTGTGGCCTGGAGACGTGCCAAAGTGGGGGTGGGGGAGAGGTGGCATGGGGAGGGAGGCCGAAGCCCGGAACAGCCAGCTCCTCAGGTGTTGTTGGCCTGACTGGGGGTGATGTTCATTACCTGGCACACCCAGTGGCCGATGTCGATGTCCGAACTCTCAAACTTCTTCACAAAAGAGTGGTTCTGGGCAGGACAGACAGACACACACACACACACACAAATTCATATTCAGTTTCCAGGACACGTCAAAGTGTGTGGACTGATCCATATATGCTACACCATATCTGTTGGACGAAGAAAAAAAAAAGGCAGATGCCTTATCTTCACATAAACCCAATGAGCTGATCATAGCCTTGAGAACCAATGCTAGGTTTGTGTGAAACACAAACATAAAGAAACGATAAAAATAAAAACCTATACATGAATGATTCTTTAAAAGACTCACAAACAAAATACCTAAAAATATGACAGCAACTGCTACTTCAACTAACAATAATAGTAATAATATTTAGCCAAACAGAACAAACCGATAGGCCTAGTTTGCATCAGTTTGACATGGTACAGTATATGACACCAAAAATAATAATCATCATATAGATATGCAGATTGAAGCTAAAACATCCCAGACAGGGATCTGTGGTGTTTACAATAAAAGTTATACACACATAAATATACATGCATTTAAGTACAACATGTCAGACACAAAACAAGTGTGTGCACATAAAAAAAACAAACACACACAAACACACACACACACAATCACCAGCAGAAACTGACACAGCACATTAGTCAATAAGACAGCTGGCAGAATACAGATTTTTTTTTTTTTTTTGTCCAATACCACATTTTCATGTATTTGAAGCACATAAACAATGCATAAGAATAACACAACAGCCATTCAATATGTATATACAATAGACAAAGAATTATTAAATGTTGATAATATCTTAAATCAAGGAGTCATATTACAAACATAATTATACACTATCACACATTTTGTGGTGTCACAAGAGGATCAACCTACTTCACATTTTCTATGAAGGAACTTCTGCTCTACCAGTGTCTTAACAGGTTAAAGATGGAGTGAAATGCCTTTCCCAAGGACTACTTCAAACACCATGCCAAAACTGAGCGCTGAACCATGATCACTGGTGAATGCTGGATCAGAAGTCCTTCTTCTTCTTCTTCTTCCGCGTTCACTCGTATGCACACGAGTGGGCTTTTACGTGTATGACTGTTTTTACCCCGCCATGTAGGCAGCCATACTCCGTTTTCAGGGGTGTGCATGCTGGGTATGTTCTTGTTTCCATAACCCACCGAACGCTGACATGGATTACAGGATCTTTAACGTGCGTATTTGATCTTCTGCTTGCATATACACACGAAGGGGGTTCAGGCACTAGCAGGTCTGCACATATGTTGACCTGGGAGATCGTAAAAATCTCCACTCTTTACCCACCAGGCGCCGTCACCGTGATTCGAACCCGGGACCCTCAGATTGACAGTCCAACGCTTTAACCACTCAGCTATTGTGCCCGTCGATCAGAAGTCCAACACCAAACTGATTCTGCCACAACGCCTTCCACATAAAGCTGACGATGACAGCATTATTCATACATGTACCACAGGCCATGCTGCAGAGAGCAGACTCTCACTGTCATCAATGTACAGGCCATAAATGACAGTATTTAACTCCTTGACTGCTGCTTACAGTGTCATGGGTGAAGGGCTGTTGCCGAACAGAGGAAAGATTGGGGTTACAGGTCAGGACGGCAGTCACCATTCTGTTTGGACTGTTTCCTCAAGAGACTGCACTGTTTTTGTTCAGCAAAACCAATCACACAACTTAAAAGCACAGACGAAGTAGCCACAGTGATTCTGTTCCACCAAGGTTCAGCAGTCGAGGGGTTAACCGGCCCCCATGTGAAGCAGTCAGTGCCATGAACTGACGACGGGGACACCAATTCAAGGCTTCCAGCTTGTGGTCCACTCCTACAAAGAGTTCAGTGTGCTATCCGAGCCATGTCCTTCACCCCTGCGCACAGGACAGCACAGCACCTCCCCCTGAAAAGGGAGTCGGAGCGAAAGGAAGTCGGCCACCACCGCTTGGAGCGCGTTGGGTTACGCTGCTGGTCAGGCATCTGCTTGGCAGATGTGGTGTAGCGTATATGGATTTGTCCGAACGCAGTGACGCCTCCTTGAGCTACTGAAACTGAAACTGAAACTCAGTGTGCTGAGGGCTCAAATGCAAAGACGGAGACCACACAGTCGAGGGTCAACCCCTTCACATATGTGTCTTCCAAAGCGCTGATCAAATTTCCTGACCAACACCATGGGTGTCTGTATCTCTTGAGTCTGGCTGACAGCGGAGTGCTGCATGAAAGAGGTGTCGAGACAAAGCCTTGTCACATGGTCCCAAACCTACAACAGACCTCCACAGCAGTACCGTCATCATCCTCATTGGAGAGGGAAAAAAAAATCCCCAATTTCTTTGGCCTTTCATGCCCTTTTCTCATGGTGACCTCAGTTTCCTTTTCTCCCCTACATCCATGCTTGGGGTAATTTCATGTCAAAGTGTTTGGAGTCACCAGTTTCATCGCAGACTGTCACAAGGACGTGGTGGCAGTCTCCATTCTGGAGGAGACACTCGCTGAGTCTGACTCTGCGACATATAACAGTCATCAGTAAGGGTCTTAAAAAGTGCTGACCTCAGAAGCTGAATCAGAGCAGGCACTAACAAACACCATCAAAGTGATTCGGCAGCAGTGCTGGGCCTCCTCTCGTGTGTGGCTTCCTGGCAACCAAACACAGACAGTTCCATATGAAGTGCAGGTGTTTAGACTGGGGCAGATGCGTACGGGGAACTCAGAATGAGTAGTGTGGGAGTAATGCCACTGAAAGGTGCAGGCAACAGTGCAGGAAAAACAAAACAAAAAAACACCATTCCCATAATTCCCACACAGCACTGCATGCTGGTACTCACCATCAGAGACTGAAGGTCGGCCCTGTCGGCAGGATTTTTCTTCAAACTGCACAGACACAAAAGAAAACATCAAATCTGGCATTCTTTACACTGGACCATCTTCTACACAATCTTGAAGCACAGGCTGAATCTTAGTGTCTGAATAAATCGACCTTTTTTTCTTTTTTTTTTTTTTTCTACTCATCAAAAATACCCAATTGTAATAGAATACAGCAAAATCTACAAATAAGTTGTTAAAAACTGTGTGCTATTGAGTCTGTGTGTGTGTGTTTTAGTGTGTATGTGTGTGTGTGTGTGTTGGGCATGTGTGTGTGTGTGTGTGTTGGGTATGTGTGTGTGTTGTGTGTGTTGTGTCCCATTTCCACAAGAGCCAGTCTGACATGAGACTCACACACACACATGACAAAAATCACAACTTGTTTTCTCAATGCGTCAACTTCAGTTTCTGCCACACATCCACATGTTAATCAAGACACATACACACACACACACACACAATGTAAAAAGAATACACTCACATCACACATACAAGCACAAATACACACACACACATACATTGACCCAAATATACACACACACACACACACAAACACACACATACACACACACACACACACTCACCCCCAACCCCCTACACACACACACATGAAGTACTTACCATCTATCAACGAAGTCAATGAACTCGTCAGAGAAGCGTCCTTTTGGCAAGGTGGGTGGAGGCTGGAAAAAGGGTCACACACACACACACATACACACACACACACGCATACATGCACACACGCACGCACACACACACACACTCTCTGTAGCTAGACGTGTATGAACAATGGAGGGGGGAGGAGGTGCGGGGGGAGAGGGGGGAGGGAGCAGGCAGTATATATATATACTAATTCACGTAAGACAGGGCAATGCAAAAGATTGACTAGTCCATCAAAATAATTATGGGAAATGTTCTCACAACTCTTATTACAGGTGTGTGTGTGTGTGTGTGTGTGTGTGTGCGCGCGCGCGCGTGCACGCGCGCATGCATGCACACTCACACACATGCATGCGTCTGTGTCTGTAAGAGAGAGAGAGAGAGAGTGTGTGTGTGTGTGTGTGTGTTTGTGTGTGTGTGTGTTTGTGTGTTTGTAAGGGAATAAGTGTGTTAATGTGTCCGTGCATGTGTGTCTGTCTCTGTGTGTGCATGGGTGGGTGTGTCTGTGTGTGTGTGTGTGTGTGTCTGTGTCTGTGTGTGCTTGTATGTGTGTAGTGTTGTATGCCTGTGTATGAGTGTGTAGATGAGGAGGGTGGTGTGGGTGCAAGTGTGGGTGTTCACAGGAGTGGGAAAGTAACATTATAAGTGAAAACAAGTCCAGCATTGTAAAAAAAATAATAATAAAAAAAATATATATATATAAACTGAGGAGAAAGAGCGAGGCTGAGAAACACTGTAAGCACCCTCTGGCTCTCTATACTGCAGCAGATTCTCTACACCTCATGAGCAGCACAGTGACGAGCCACTGAGAATTTCTAATTCATTCTACATTTACACGACTGTCATTTCATTGCCGTTTCCTTGTGTTCACATAAAACTTTTTTTTTTCCTATCACCGCTTGAAAGCAATGAAATGATAACACTTGTTCCTCACTGAAACCTTGCACAAATTCAAAACAGTTAATCAGGTTTGATCTGTTTATGATCTTCACACTGGATGTTGAACCTGTTTGATATCAACTGCTGTCTTCTGCAGACAGGAACACAGAATGTATCAAGTGTGAAGTGTTTAACTGTACTCACAATATTGAAATTCTTCCCTCTCTTTTTTTCTTTTTAACTACTTTAAATCTCTTTAGCTCTTTGTTGATGTACTGAATAGTTTTCACACATATCAAGCCACCAGTCTCATTAAACAGACAAGAACAAGAACTCTGAGACACAAGCCGACGGCCATACAAACGCACAGACAGCGAGAGAAGAGAGCGAGCGAGTATAAAGAAACAGAGAGAGAGAGAGAGAGAGAGAGAATCTTTTCTGCCTGCAGGATTATTTGTTTTCCTATCAAAGTGGATTTTTCCACAAAATTTTACCAGAGACAACCCATTTGTTACAATGGTTTATTTTAACTAAGCTAAGTGCAGGCCACACATGGGACCTCAGTTTATCATCTCATCCAAATGACTAGCATCCAGACTACCACTCAATGTCTAGTGGAGAGGGAGAAATTACTGATGAGTGTGTGATTTTAACCTGTATGCTCATATTCTCTCACTTCCTACACGAATGCTTTACCACAAGGCTACCACTCCAAATTGTGTTGTATTGTTCATGTTTAATGTTGTGTTGTACTTTAGTATTGTATTGTTCATGTTTAATGTTGTGTTGTACTTTAGTATTCTGTTGTTCATGTTTAATGTTGTGTTGTACTTTAGTATTCTGTTGTTCGTGTTTAATGTTGTGTTGTACTCTAGTACTGTGTTGTTCATGTTTAATGTTGTGTTGTACTTGTGTAAACTCATGTTGCGTTGTATTCAAATGTATCATATTACTATTTTAGACAACATATTGTGTGTGCGTGTGTGTGTGCGTGTGTGTGTGTGTGTGTGTGTGAGTGTGTGTGTGAAATCTGGGCTGCTATACCCAGGGACAGCATCACCATATTGCAGCACCCTTTTTCTGTCTGTCTGCAAGTCAAAGTGTACTTGTTTTACTACATATACCTGAACAAACTATATCTTATATCCCCACTAACCATTTCACTTTCAGCAACAGAGAGAGAGGGGTAGTGACAGACAGCATGAAGACCCAAAGAAAAAGAAGAGACAGAGAGAAGAACAGAAAGAACATATGTTAGCAACAACAAACCTCAAATATAAGGATACAATCACCACACAACAAACTACACATTCAGTATATATACCCCCAAAACCCAAAACTGCAAACTACACAAATGAGTATGCGTATCTACCAATGCAAAAGACCATACACCAACAGGCACCTAGCCACGCAACAACTACAGAACACTAAGGGCAATCCACACGCACTACAAGAAAAAGGAAACCCAAAACCAACAGCTATTCATTGTGCAACAAGTGATGCTCTCACACGAGAGAAGCAGAGAGAAAGGCCTTGTGGAAAAACCACACCGCAGTCACTGGGACAGCCAAGGCTGAGAACTCTCAACGCCCATCAAAGCAGTAAAGACTTGTCAAACAGCTGTGTCAGTTCTGCCCCCTTCCCAAGTGCACAATATGAAACCCTTTTTTTATTTACCTTTTGACTTAAAGGAGTGACCATACCTATGTTCCTAAGTTAGTCTTTTTTTTTTCATTTACCTTTTGATTAAAAGGAGTTATTGAATAAACATTTGCTAAGTATTCTTTTCTTTTCTTTCATCTTATTTTATTCTGATTTTATCTGATCTGATTCATAATATTAACTGAAGGACTTTTAGTCTCACTGTTAAGTTGTAGCCAAACTCAGGTGTGTGCCTTGATCCACTATGTGCAGACTTTTAAAAAGGTGACTGGTCCAGTACAGACAAAAATTACTTCAGCACACACACACACACACACACACACACACATCACATCACACAAACACAACCACACACTCACTCACACAAATAAACACATACACACTCACACGCACTCACACACAAAACACAAACCAAACACACACACTCAAGAACACATTATACCTTTTCTCAGTCCAGCTATTTCCGAAGGCAAAACAAACTCACGTTAAAACTAGCATTACCTAACTGGCAACAAGTAAAAGACAGAGGAAACACTAAACTATGCAAAAACTGAGAATGATTAGTAAAATAACAGATGCTGTTAACGGTTGCAAGCCAGTTTTCCAGTAATTTTATTATAACATTTTTGGTTAGCATTTAAAATTGTACGCAATTCTTTAACAAGTCACATGATACTTGCTTGAAAAAGGGAAACAGGAAATGCTCCACAAGTGAACTGTCAATCATTCTGATCATTCATAAACCTCTGAGTGAATCCTGGATGAACCTTCTTCGTATCGAAGCTGAGAATGAGCACAGAACACAGCGGAAAATTATTTAATGAAAGTGTCAGTTCGTCATCAAAGGAGACTTCTGTCTGAATTGGAAACAAATGAATTTAGCCCACAGACAAATGCACATCTTTCTCCGTTCATCTTCTGCTCTCCCCCATCTGTATCCATCTCTGTCCATTCTCTGTCCACCCCCATTCTGTGTCTTTCCATTTCTCTTTCCCCTCTTTATCTGTTCATCCTCTGATCTTTCCCCCAATGACATCCCAAACAGCAAAAAAAAAAAAAAAAAAAAAAAAGGGGGGGGGGGGGTGGGGTGTGTGTGAAATATGAAAGACTGAAGACGGAAGTTAGAAGAATTCAATAACGATTATGTACAAAGTGTAGAGAGAGAGAGAAAAAAAGAAAGTACACACCAACAGGCCTTACAGCAAGCGATAATGGGAAGACCAGAGAAGACAGCACAAAGTCAAACAAAGCATATCTATGTACAAAGCACACACACCCACACACCACCACAACACAACACACACACACACACACACTGGACAACAACGCAAACATGTAAGCAACCAGTACACACAGTGAATGTCTCGTCGACAAAAAAAAAAAAAAAAAAAAAAAAAAAAAAAAAAAGACCACCCACTTACAAAAGGCTCCTGTGCGCACACTGAGGCATTCAGAGCAGAATGACACTCGGCATAGTGCTGACGAGAGGGGACAATTTGTGTAAGTGTTTCAAAATCACCGAGTCATTTGATCAACAAGCTGATTACCCAAGTACAGCCAGCTGAGAGCTGCCTTTAGGCGCTCATCATTCGTTTCCTGTGTCATTCAGTCAGGCTTCAATCAAACAAACTTGCATTTGAGAGGACTATACCGTGAAATTTTGCCACAGAAAACATTCCTGTTGCCGTGGATTCTTTAACATGCTTAAAGTGCATGAGACTTTGGTTTATAGTCTCATCCACATCCAAGCCACCACTAGTGGAGGTGGAGAAAATTCTGGCAGGATTTTGAGAGAAACAGTGAAACTGACTGCTACAAAATCAGCTCTGTTACCACAGACCATTCACTGCACATGGCTCTCAAAGCCTGCACACACACCACTGACAATCATCATGCTGTTGTCCTCTGTTCTTTTAAAAGGCTAAATTCTGCAGACAGCGCTCAGTATGATGCCTGATGTCAAACACACTTCGGTCTTCTCTGATTTTGTCGTCAGAAAAAAAAAAGAAAAAAAAGATGGTGATAAAATATAACACAGATTCTCACTTAAGAAATATATCATGTTTTTGTCGTCATTTTCTTTCCTTGTTTTTTTTTTTCAAATACAGTGTAATTCTCTTTCAAAAATTTTGTTTCTCTCTTTCTCTTTTATTCACATAGTTACATTAAAAAAAAAATTAAGTAATATGACTAAACAAACAAAAAACAACAACAGGAAACAGACCAAAAAAAATCAATTAGTTCTGAACAATACTGATGAAAATCATTCTGAACCTTTATTCAGCGTCGTCTTCCCATTTTTCACCAAAAAAAAAAAAAAAAAAAAGAGATCAACAATATCAGTGACACTTCAAACAAGACGACGACCACTCTTTTTCAAAGGCACCCTCTCAAAAGACACCCCTCCTCCTTATCAGAATGTCCACAGAGCCTGTTGCAAGTGGAGGTGGTGGGTGGAGGGTGTGTGGGGGGTTTGAGGATTGGATGGTGACCTACCTCATTGACAATGTAATCTAAAAGCTCAAAAATGGCCATGGGTCGGGGTCCGTCTGCTCCGGGGGGACACACCAAGCTATTGCGCGCCACTAGAAAGCAGAGACACACACACATCGCCCGGTCACCGCCCCTGCCACTGGCTGACACACATACACAACACACTGACAACACACACACATACAACATACCACACACACACACACACGCGGACAACACACACACAGTGACACACAACACAACACACACACACACACACACACCAACAACGTACCTACAAAACACGCAACGCAACACACACACACACACACACCAACAACGTACCTACAAAACACGCAACGCAACACACACACACACACACACCAACAACGTACCTACAAAACACGCAACGCAACACACACACACACCAACAACACAACCACCACAGAAAAAAGAGCTGGACAATGTCTGGCTTTAGAGGGGAGTGAGGATGGAAAGAAGTGAGTGGGTGTGGGAGTTGGGGGGTCTCCCTGGCTGCTAAGTGTCGCCCATGACCTTTCAACGTGCGCAATTCTTCAACACTTGCACCGAATGGGGTGGTTTGTGCACGCTCACAACACATGGCTGTGCGTGACATGTGTGTGAACACAAAGCAGACTTCTTTTTTCTTTTTGTTAAACCTGTGAAACACAAAACAAGAAGGAACAAACCACAAACATGAACACTTGCTTAAGAATAAAATAAAATAATTTTAAAAAACTGTACATGGGTGTTTCAGATGACATAAAGCTTGACACCAAAATTCACACTTTTTTTTCTAAAAAAAAAAAAAAAAAAAAAAAGATAAAAAAGATAATAAAAAAAAACCCCAAAACATTCAGTCTTAAAAGTTGTGGTGGTTGTGTTTTTCAGTCACAACGCCTGGGCAGCCAAAGCAAAAAGTGAACGGTGCACAACGACCAAAAGCAGCCAGCCAAACCCCAACCAAAGAAACAGACACACTGAACATGAAGAAGAGATGCATACATGACTGACAGGACACGCATTGAACACACACACACACACATAGCACATCCAACATCCACGCAACACAGAGAGAAAAAACAAAACAAAAAAAACCCAACAACAAAAGGGCAATGACTTGTAGCTGCAAATGAAACCGGTTAAAAAGATGACATGGACATGAATTCAATCAGCAACAGCGTTCCGTCATGACACACAGACACACCACAGCCCACAACAACCAGGTGTGTGATAGGGCTGTGTATACATTCAGTCCACAACATTGAACAACCACCTGTGTGACAGGGCTGTGTATATATTCAGTCCACAACAACCGGGTGTGTGATAGGGCTGTGTATATATTCTGCCCACAACAACCAGGTGTGTGATGAGTCTATATACACAGTCCACAACAAGTGAACAACCAGGTGTGTGACTGTATATATGCAATCGACAAAAACCAGGTGTGTCACAGGACTGTCAATATACCACAACAACCAGGTGTGTGTCTATACACACAGTCCATAACAACCAGGTGTGTGACAGTCTATATACACAGCCAACAACAACCAGGTGTGTTACAGGACTTTCAATATATACAGCCCAATACAAGCAGGTGTTTGATGGGGCTGTCTTTATTTACAGCCCACAACATGTGTAGACCTGACCACAGCAGTCAGAGAGCTAAACACAACATGGACACCACAGCTTTCCAGGCTAACAGTTCTCTCAGTGATCACCTCACTGACACTGCAATGGGTATCAATGACCAGTAACACAACTGAATAAGTTTCATAACTTGATGGATTTAGTTTCATCAATAACTTGACTGGTTTTGATTTATTTTTGTTTCAGTAATGATCAGTAATTTGACAATTTGTTTCATCAATAACTTGACTGATTTTGATTTGTTTCATTTCAGTAACGATCAATAACTTGACTGAATTTGTTTCATCAATAACTTGACTGATTTTGTCTCATCAAAGACCAATAGTTTGACTGATTTTGTTTCATCCATGGCCAATATCTTCACTGGTTTTGTTTTATCAAAAACTTTACTGATTTCGTTTCATCAGTGACCAATAACTTGATTGATTATATTTCATCAATGGCCATTTTCTTCACTGGTTTGTTTCACCAAAAACTTCACTGATTTTAGTTCATCAATGACCAATAACCGGACTTGGTTTGTTTTTCCATGATTTAACTGATTTTGTTTCATCAACAATGAATATCTGCACTTGATTTTGTTTCAGCAGTCACCAATATCTTCACTGATTCTATTTAATCAGTCACCAATATCTACACTGACTTTACATAATCAATGACCAACAATTTCACTGATTTTGTTTCATCAATGACCAATCATTTAATTGATTTGTCTATAACTTCATTGATTTTGTCTCCCCCCCCCCAACCCCCCCTCCCCGGAACACCAGTATCTGTGTTCCGTATGTTCAAACAACACACGAACCAGTCCAGTCTCACAAAAAGGGGTACTCAATCACCCAATCTGCCTTGTCTTCAACAAGCTGGCCAAAACAACGAAAGTCCATTTCTCCTTCACTGGAGCGTTCCACGTCCTGTGAGCTTTCTGACTGCTATGCATGTTGTAAAATGGTTCATTCACATCACTCAGTGCAGCCGTCCTTGAAGAGCCCTGCAGCAAAGACAAGTCAAGACTATCCGTAGCCAATGACCTATACCAGACACGATGACAGGTCCAAACATTCACCCTCATCTGCTGATCATAGAACATGAACATGAGGGATGGCGATGCAGACACAGACACAGAGAGAGTGAGAGAAGTGTTCACAGTCTGGAATCATGCCAGAAAGAGGAAGCAGCCAGCGGTGCCAGTCTCTCTACATTCAAACCCACTGGAGCCTGGGCTGGGTGAAGGGGCAGAATGTGTGGGTGGGTTGGTGGTGGGGGGCTTGGGGGGGGTTTGCTGCCTGGCAAGCCAGCAAGCGGACGTCCAATTCATTCCTGGCTACTGCTGGCCCGCATGCTGGGGCTCGGGATGCGCAGGGGCAGCAACTCTCCCTCCTCTGCCCCCCAAACCCGTTCCCCACCTCTCCCATTTTCCCCACATCCACTCCCTCCCTACCTCCTTCCTCTACCACAGGCAAACTCAGCCATGCAAGATTAACCGTTCTCCTTCCTCAAGTTTTGTTGTTTTGTTGCTTTTCTTCCCTCTTCTAATTCTGTTAAAAGCGCTCCAAAGTAAAATGACTCGCTGCCAAGGTTTTACCTGGTGATAGATCGATGTGAGCATGATTATGATCTGGTCATTTTATTTTCTGTCTTACAGGTGCGAAGAATCAGTCATCAAGAAGAATGTTCTGTCAATGCATTAAACACACATGTAACCACTCACTGTCTTCTCTCAGAATGAACGACTGGGGCGACTTGTCTTTTCTTTTTCAATTTCACCATCTTCATTTTATGTTTCCATCTCTTCAACTTGGGAGATCATTTTGAAAACCTGGCTATCTTCTGGTTAACAGATCATATCTTCAAGTTTCCAGCTGTTTGCTGGCAGGTCGCTTCTTCTGTGTTCTCACTTTGCTATCTTTTTTGGGTTACAGATTTCTCATGTGTTTCCAGTGAACTTTTGGTCACCATCTCTCTTTGACCATAATCCTGCATTTTTGAGTGAGGATACTTATAGATGACACCTTAAAACCTTTCAATTTCTTAAAATAACTTCATGTGCTGTTGTATACTACTATGAGAACAGGAACAAAACAAGAGATGCCAGAGAAAATGCCCCAACTAGGTTTTAGTTCCCGTGCTCCTTTGAACAGCTCGCTACTGAGGACACACCCACACCCACACACATCCACACACCCCACACGCACACATCAGCTACACAGTCAGTCTGCAATGCAAAAAAAAAAAATTTTTTTTAAATAACAGAATTAAAACAACAAACAGAAAAGATATAATAACAAACCCCAACCATGCAGACACCAACACTGCGACGTAACATCAATACAACAAAAATAACCAACGCTACAGATCACACCAAAGAACAGAAGACAAGTCAGCTGTAGTAAGACATGGACCCAGCGCAGCATAAAAAAATGAATAAATAAACATGACCGAAAAGAAAGTCACAACAAAAAAACAAACAAAAAAGGACACAACAGCGGCTGTACAGCTCAAGTGATGCAATCAAAAAGATGTTTTAAAAAAAAAGAACAGATCATGTACAACGCAGGCAGGCAGACGGTGTGGTGGGTGGGGGTGAGGGATGTCCGTCCCATTACCTCGTTGACAATATACTCCAGGAGTTCAAAAATAGCCATGGGGAGTGGCCCATCGCCACTCACAACTTCCGGCGCCCCGGGACAGGCTGGAAAGTAACTGGTGCTGGTTAGAACGTCAATCCCGCCAGGGCACGCTGGAAAGTGGAACTGGGTCTCAGTCAGTACACACAGTCACGTCACAACAACCACCACTCTCACCAACACCTCCACCCACAGCGTCACCCCCACTCTCTCTCCCTACCCTCCTTCCCACCATCACCATTCTCACTAGAAAAAAAAAATAATAAAAAATAACAACAAAACAAAATGGATTTTCAAAAAGGCAACTGCCTTGGAAACTAGCCATCATGTTACTCTCAATCAGAACAAACATCTGATAAAAAGAGTGAAAATCCCTATATGGGAGCATCAGCGATACAAGGATCAACAACAAAAAAGAGTTATTTCTCTTAGCCACTTCTTGGACAGTTATGACTGGAAGGTATGTCTGCCTCTATGTGTGTGTATCAATGCAGCTTCCATAACAATGTGCAACATTAATGACCTTCTGGGGGTTGTCTGGGACCCCGAGAGTTATAGTTAAAATGTGCCTGGGACCCCCAAGATCTGTAACTTATCTGAAGTTCACGTTGGTATTCTCACTGAACAAAAAAACATCAACTCTCTTCTGCACTAGCCATCATATTAGTCTCATAAAACAAATAATAACATCAACTCCCTTCAACATTAGCCATAGTATTACTGTCATAAAAAAAAAAAAAATAACATCCAACTCCCTTCAGCATTATCCTTTGTATTACGTTCACCCCAAAAAGAGAAAAAAATGTCAACTTCCTATGGCACAAGCAAACAAAAATTAACCCAAACTAAGGAAAATCTGGGCAACATTTTTTTGAGGGAGTAGGGGGGGTGGGGGGGGGGGGGGGTAAGGGGGGCATGTGGGGGGACGTGTGGGGGGGTTTATAGTTAAAATTCTTCTACATTTTCCCTGAAAACATATTTTTCCTTTGCACTCCCATACACGCTGGTTTGGGATGGTGTGGTGTGGTGTGGTGTGGTGTCGATGTAACCCCTCGGCTAAGCCTCCATAAAATATATCAATTTTTCCATAATCTATAATCACATCCACAGAGAACAAGGTTCAGACATGCAGTAAAAACAGGTCTAACGACAGTGGTGGTCGGCTCGAACCTTGAACCCGGAAACCATGCACTTCACCTTTCAGGGCCTTGCCCGTGCGGGCAGCATCCATGTGCTCCTCCATGACGTCATCCCCAAAGATGGACGACAGGTCCTTGGGGTCAGGGGGCGGCACAGGGTATCGGCCAATGGCCATCTCCACCATGGACAGACCCAGGCTCCAGATGTCCGACTGCACCGAGTAGTGCGTTCCTTGCAGACGCTCCGGCTGACAGGGTGAACAAAAATAATAGATAAAATAACAGCGGTTGTTTGATAACAGTAATAAATAATAAATAAACAATATTTGTGACAAGCTACAAAATATCAGCTTAGTTGTTAAATAATAACATTAAGAAGAACAATAATAATCGTTATCATGCTGATGATCATAGTAATCATCATCATGAATATCTATAACAAGCTATCAAATATAAGAATATTACCACTACTACTACTACTATTACTACTACTTGTAATAATCATAATAATAACAGTAAAAATAATGAATGTTTTTAACAAGTTAAAAATATGAGAATAGCTGTTCACTACTACTACTACAACCTCAACTACAACTACTAAGAATAATAATAACAAATCTGACAATATATAAGTTTAAAATAGTTTAATAATAATAACAATAATAATAATGTTGTTGTTATATATGATGGATATTCATCATGTGCTCTACATCCTTAGCACTGGGGCCCAGAATGTTACAAAAATTAACAACACAGGACACACACACACAAAAAACAATAATAACAACAACAATAGTAATAATAATAATAAAACAACTGCTATAAAAAAAAAAAATAATAGTGTACATCCCTCCTGATTATTCTTCATAAAATCAAGTGAACAACAAATAAGAATAAAAACAACAACAATAATAGCAATAACGAAAAAAAAAAACCAACAATTTTTTAACTTATAAAATCATGTTTCCAGTTCACCGTACCAACAAATAACACCTAGGTAGTGAGAAAATCGGAGCACTCAGGATCGAACCCCGCCGTCACCAATATTTTCTCCCCTTCCACTAGACCTCGAGTGGTGGTCTGGACATGAGTCATTTGCATGAAACAATAAACCTATGTTCCATGTGCAGCACGCACTTACTGCACGTTAAAGAACCCACAGCAACATAAGTGTAGTCCCTGGCAAAATTCTAAAGAAAAACCCATGCTGGTGTTCAAGCGTATGTGTGCACGTGACAGAAGCCTGACTGAGTGACACAGGACATGAATGATGAGCTCCTAAAAACAGCTGTCAGTCAGCTATACCCAGGTTAGAGGTCAGCTCTACCCAGGTTAGATGTAGGCAACCTGTTGTGCAAATGACTATATACTTGTAAAGTGCTTAGAGCTTGGTCTCTGACTGAAGACTGGCATAATATAGGTATCAATAATAATAATAATAATCGTATGTATTTTGTATTGTATTTCTTTTTTTATCACAACAATTTCTCTGTGTGAAATTCGGGCTGCTCTCCCCAAGGAGAGCACGTCGCTACACTACAGCGCCACCCATTTTTTTGTATTTATTTCTACGTGCAGTTTTATTTGCTTTTCCTATCAAAGTGGATTTTTCTACAGAATTTTGCCAGGAACAACCCTTTTGTTGCCGTGGGTTCTTTTACGTGCGCTAAGTGCATGCTGCACACGGGACCTCGGTTTATCATCTCATCCTAATGCCTAGCGTCCAGACCACCACTCAAGGTCTAGTGGAGGGGGAGAAAATATCGGCGGCTGAGCCATGATTTGAACCAGCGCGCTCAGATTCTCGCGCTTCCTAGGCAGACGCGTTACCTCTAGGCCATCACTCCACATAATAATGATAATAACAACAGACTGACAACTCCAGTGTTGAGTTCCCCAGTTATAGTTACTGCTTTTTGCTGTGGTTGCTTACATTTGCAATTTGCAGTATTGTCTTAGTATATATAGATTCTTCTTCTTCTTATCTTTTATGTCCTCTGGTGTTGTTGTATGCTATTATGCACTATTGTACATGTACTGTTTTATGTGAGGAGCTTAGAACCCAGTATATGGGAAGTTTGCACCATATAGTACTACATATTACTATTACGGTTATTATTACAATTATTATTATGATAATTATTATCATCATCATCACCATCAATTGTTTTTTTTTCTCAATGTTGTTGTTATCATCATCAGTTTGATTATCGTCCCCTTACCACCATGCACAACTATATATCTTTTCTTATGTGAGGCGCTCAGAGCCCATTAAATAGGGAATCTGTACCATTTAAGTACTGCACATTATTATCATTACTATCATTATTATCATTTAACCATCTCCCTTTACTACCATGCACTAGCGTATATTTATTGTTTTATGTGAGGTGCTTAGTTAGAGCCCGTCACATGGGGAGTTTGCACCATGTTGCACCATGTAAGTACTACATATTATTATCATCATCATCATCATCATTATCATCATAATTACTATCATTGTTATTGTTATCATTATTTCCCCCTCACCGCCATGTAGGAGCGTGTGCCCACGAAGGAGTTGGCCATGGAGTCTATCAACTGGCCGCTGACCCCAAAGTCGCAGATTTTGATTTCACCTCGCGAGTTGACCAGAATGTTGGAAGGCTTCACGTCTGTCAGAAACAGTTGACAAGATTCAAGATTTTATTTCTTTTCCCAGCATGGAGGGTAACAAACAGAAAACATCAACAAAATAAATGAAAATACAACCAATAACTGAACTGTCTCAGCAACAAATCAAGTAGTGAATAAAACATTAAGTTCACAAAATCCATGCACATGTTCAAGGCAAAACAACAAATAAAATTGCTTAGGAATATTTCGAAGAAAGTAATGATAAAATCAGCTCTTACATTGGTATACTCTTTGAAACACACACAACCAACAGGACGTCACAGACAACATGAAGCAAAGTCAGGTACACTTACACTTCTCTCTCTCTTTCTCTCACTATCAATTAACACTAATGCTCATTCTCAAATTTTTTAAAAAATTACAATGAATATCAACACAGCAGCCGTGAGAAATCTTGTTACAGGCAACATGAAGCTAAGTCAGATGCACTCACACTTCACTCTTTCTCATCATCCATTAACATGAATGCTCATTCTCAACATTCGGGAGAAAAATTACACTGAATATCAACACAACAGCCATGAGAAAAACAGCACAGACAACATGAAGCAAAAACAACACTTCGCTCTCTCTTTCCATCAACTGACAATAATGCTCCTTCTCAACATGTGGATCAAACAGTGGTAAGACGGAAGTGTTGCTGTTCAGTGTTACTATGTACAGGTAATGTGAATAACAATTTTGTCATATATTGAGTTTGTTATGACAGGTGGCACAAAGTGGTGGCCAGAATTAAGTTTTCAGACACAGATAGGGTGTATACAGCTGATATGCTGCAGGGGTCAGATTTGAGTTGGGTTTTTTTAAAGTAGCGCTTTGAAAGACTAAAAAAAAAAAAGGGGGTAAACACAGTGCTAAATGTTGTATTCTCTATCATCTGTACTTCAATCCCTGACAGAAGTCTTCATACACTCCCCATCCCAAACAACACAAGCCATGACACACACAGGACATTTCTTAAAATTCACCGACAGTTTTGTTTACCTCTATGGATAATCTGATGTTTTTCTCGTAAGTATGATAATCCCTTTAAAACCTGAAAAAGAAGGGGAAAAAAACATGGAATGGAGTCTTTTTTTTTTTTTTTTTTTTTTTTTTTTTTTTTTACAAAACTGAAACACAATTAAATCAAATTCACAACAAAGAAATCTCTTGCAAAGTAGCCACTGTGGCAAAGTGGTTAGCATCAAAGACTGACATCTAGGATGCTGGTTCGATTCCCGGTAGAGGGTGTGTTTTTTTTTCAGTCCGTGGCTGGCTCCTACCCAGACTTGAATGTGTTATGTGATTAAACTGGAAATCGAGGACCACATAGTCGACAATCATCTGCTTCACAGGTGGATGTGTTGCTCAAATTTCCTGACTTGGACCTGTTTGTTTTATGAAGGTAAGCGTAGACGGCAGCCTTGTCACATAATCAAAAAACAAAAAAAAAGCGTACATGTGCATTTCAGCATTACATGTGATCAATCTGAACTCTCGAAAAGAAGAAATAATCAAAAGTGGCAAACATCACACATTTTACAAACCATTCCTGTGCAAACAAATAACATAAACAGACCATAAAAACAATGTCTACTCACAGAAATGTTGATAACACCCAGTATTGGCTCAGGAATTCTACCCGCTTTTTTCAAAATCAGATCTAAAGAGCCACCATCCTGAAAAACAACAGAAAAATAGACCAGTTAAGAAACAAAAAAGTAAATGTACATACTGTAAAGTAGATAAACACATCACCATCATCATCATGCTTTCTTCATCATATCTTCATCATATATAACCATCATGATGATTATTATTACAACTGTCTATTTATCATTCAGTAGTAGTAGTAGTGGTGGTGGTACTATGGTGCTGATGGTATTGTTATAGCTGTAGTTCCTGATCTGGTTGCTGATGTTGATGCTGCCTGTTCACAGAACAAAATATTTCGTGTCCACTATTTCTATTATTCAACCTTCACCATACATCCTGGATCTAGCAGACACTGTTTTGTCTTTTTAACTCTACATTTTGCGCATTCTTTTAATTTTATGTTTTCGTGTTGGTTTTTTGTTGTTCTTGTTCTTGTTCTTCTTTGTTTTTAGCACATTTTCTATCGTCTTGGTTTAGTTAATAAACACACCTCGGAGAAACTCCTATAATCACTTTGGTGATCTCACAGAACCACACTTTCTAAAGAAAAAAAACAACACAGATCTATAGAAAATTTTTAAAAAAAACAACAACAAAAAACCCCACTCCCCCCCAACCCCCAACCCTTTTCAAACTGGGCCTCAAGAACAGCTGTCATTTTTTTTTTAACATCACGCTTCATGAAGGCAGCCTTGAGTTTGTGTGCATTAACCAAAACAATGTAGGTCCCATATACCGTGGCCAAGGGAAGCACAGCTGAACCGACTCTACAGTGAGTATGGGTCTGACAGACCCGTGACATTCAGACAGACAGGGAGTACTGCTAAACTGACTTTATTGTGAGTATGGGTCTGATACACCCACCATGCTCAGAAAGAGGAGAGCTGCAAAAACTGACTCAACAGTGAGTATGGGTCGCAAAGGAGAGCACTGCTTCTTTAGCGAAGACTGGACACAGGAATACAAAGGCAACCTGATGAAGTATTGTGAAGGTAAACAAAATCAACCAGACCCTGAACAGCTGCAGTGTGTGTGTGTGTGTGTGTGTGTGTGTCTGTGTGAAATGTCTCTGTGTGTGTGTGTCTGTCTGGGTGCATGTGCGTGTGCGTGTGTGTGTGTGTGTCTGTGTCTGTGTGAAATGTCTGTGTGTGTGTGTGTGTGTGTGTGTGTGTGTGTGTGTGTGTGTGTCTGCCTCTGGGTGCCTGCGTGTGTGTGTCTGTGTGCGTGTGTGTCTGCTTCTGTGTGTGTGTGTGTGTGTGTGTGTGTGTGTGTGTGTGTGTGTGTGTGAGACAGATAGAGAGGTCAGTGACCATCAGCTGGGACTGGTGAGTAGTGTGTGTTCACCCCCCTCCCCTCCCCCACTGCCCCTCCTGACCTTCCATGCACAGCCCTGTCAAGGTGAGAGTGATTTTATCTCCACCATCTCTAAACCCTGCTGTGCTGTGCTGTGCTGTGCTGTGCTGTGAGGCATCAGAACAGGAGGGAGGGAATGTGTGTGTGTGTGTGTGTGTGTGTGTGTGTGTGTGTGTGTGTGTGTGTGTGTGTGTGTGTGTGCACATGCGCGCGCGCGTGTGCGTGCATGCGCGCGCATGTTCTTCACTCTAACATCAATCCAGATAGTATGATTTTTTTACACACACACACACACACACAAATCCATGTACAAAGGTGCTAAAAACCTGATGCAATATAAACTGCAAAACTTAAAGCAAATATCCAACTGTATTGTGAACATGTGTGGATGTGCATGTGTGTTTTTGTGCATGCGAGGGAAATTGTGTGCGTGTGTGTGTGTGTGTGTGTGTGTGTGTGTGTCTGTGAGATGGCGAGTGAAAGGGGAGGGATGGGGGGAGGTCAGGGGAGAGAGACTGAGAGCATAATGTATGTGCATGCGTGTGTGTGTGTGTGTGTGGGTGTGTGTGTGTGTGTTCTTATTCTACGAATGGGTTTAAGTGTGCACCCACACACATTTTCCTAGTAAAAAAGAAAAAAAAAGAAAAAGAAAAAAGAGTAATGTGCTCTTGTGATGTGTAACAACATTTTACTGATCCACAGTGCAGTGTTGTTATCTTTTGCCTGGTCCCATCATCACAAGTTTATTTTGTGTAACCATACCAGCCTGTAAGATTTCTTGATTGCAACCCATCACAACCTTCACTTACACATTCATCCTGTTTCGTTACTCATTTAAATGAAAAGGAGGAGTTTGTATTATACTCCATGTTTGGTGATACATACACTTACCATGTCAAACTGATGCAAACTAGGCCTATCGGTTTGCTCTGCTTGGCCAAATTTTGTGTGGCTAACGGTGAAAGGACACCGGCTTGCCCGGTCCGCTCTTAGCCAATCAAACGCCTCTAAAAGCTACAAGCGCTGAATCATTCCTTTGGTGAAATACGCTTTATTGATTCTTACATGTTCTTGTATGTACTTCTTTTTCTTTTCTTTCTTTTTACAAAAATAACAAATAAAACATACACACACAAAAGCATTTATAACTGGAAAAGACCAAACAAGCTGAAGGATAAATGGACTGCAGTGTGTCAGTAGTCACTTACCATGTACTCCATGCATATGCTGATTTCTCCATCACTGTAGAAAGCACCATAATAACCCACAATGTCCGGCGAGTTGCATTCATGTAACACTTTGAGCTCACGGATGATCTGGTTCCTCACCGCTGGCTTGATTTCCAGGTGAATTAACTGCACACACATACATGCACGCACACACATAAATGCATGACAATCTGGATATATATGTATCATAGTCGCATTGTCTTTTCTCTAATGAAGGTTACAGGTTCAGGAATATTATTCTTTTCTATCACACACACACACACACACTCACTTTGGCTCAGACATTCAATCAACAGAGAAGATATTCTGATGAGGGCAAGATAGATCTGTCTCTCTCACAAAATAAACCCACTTTCAACATGCCCCTCCTATTCATGTGCTCAAACAGAAAACATCTTCTAACATTTCAGGCTGCTGGTCTGTAGAGTAGGTCACCAGATCATCATATCATCATGT
This sequence comes from Babylonia areolata, assembly GCF_041734735.1. Classification (NCBI taxonomy): domain Eukaryota; kingdom Metazoa; phylum Mollusca; class Gastropoda; order Neogastropoda; family Buccinidae; genus Babylonia; species Babylonia areolata. Next base: position 48,318,964 of record NC_134880.1, on the reverse strand, counting down.
TACCTGCCATTTCAATGCTTTTATGTTGCGAAGAATAACAGTCTATTGATTCTTCTATACTTACAGTTGTTAAAAAGAAGCAGAGAGGAAGGAGGAATGTGGTGGTGGGGGTGAGAGGTAGGGGGTGAGGGAGGCTGTTCTTTGGGAAATCAACCCCAAGAAAAACATCCCTGCACTCAGAACACAGGTCCCTGAGGAGCGGTGGCCAAGCGGTAATGTGCCTGACAAGGAATCCGGTTTCTTCATGTTCAAGTCCCATATATATATGAACCGTGATTCTCTCTCCTCCCTCCACCAGACCGATTGTTGGCCTGGGAGCTAGTCATTCAGATGAGGCAATAAAGCGAATTCTTATGTTCAGCATGCACTATGGTGGGGGGGGGGGGGTAACAAAACGACGGCAGCCAGATGAACACTGGCCCAACTGAAGAAAACCACCTGAACCCAGTCCATTGGAGGAATACTGTGAGCGTGCGTGCGTGCGTATGTAAGTATATATATACTTGTATGTATGTATATATGTATATGTGTGTGTGACTCATCTTTCTGGCCATGGTGAGTCCTGCAGGTATGTGCAGCACCTTGACGACCTTGGTGTGTCTGTCTGTCTGTATCTCTATGTACACGTATAACTCAATTTACGTGCCATGATAAGCCTTCCTGGCTTGGTGATCAAAGGTATTTTATTTGTATTTGTATTTCTTTTTATCACAACAGATTTCTCTGTGTGAAATTTGGGCTGCTCTCCCCAGGGAGAGTGCGTCGCTACACTACAGCGCCACCCATTTTTATGTATTTATTCCTGCGTGCAGTTTTATTTGTTTTTCCTATCAAAGTGGATTTCTCTACAGAATTTTGCCAGGAACAACCCTTTTCCTGCCATAGGTTCTTTTAGATGCGCTAAGTGCATGCTGCACACGGGACCTCAGTTTATTGTCTCATCCAAATTACTAGCGTCCAGACCACCACTAAAGGTCTAGAGGAGGGGGAGAAAGTATCGGCGGCTGAGCCATGATTTGAACCAGCGCGCTCAGATTCTCTCGCTTCCAAGGCGGATACATTACCTCTAGGACATCACTCCACATGTAGGTAGGTGTGTGTGTGTGTGTGTGTGTGTGTGTGTGTGTATGTGTGTGTGTTGCCTTACCTTTCTGGCCATGATGAGCCCTGTAGGTTTGTGCAGCACCTTGGTGACGACGCCCCCATTGCCGGCGCCCAGCTCCCCCAGCTTCTCAAAGTCCTCCTCCAGGAGCTCCCCGACCTTCTGCTTCTGGGAGAGGAACTCCTCCAGGCGCTCCCGCTGCTGGTCGTCAATGTCCAGCTCCTTCAGCTTCTGCTGCAGGGCCTCCAGGCTGGCCTGGGCCCCATTCTGACGACTGCACACACACACACACACACACACACGTATATATATACAAAGAGAGAGTTATGTACCCCGTGGTACACACACACACACACACTGACACAGAGTGATACACTGCGGCACGCACACACACACACACACACACACAGTGACAAAAAGTCATGGTGACACACAGTGGTACACACACACACAGTGACATAGAGTCACGGTGAAAAACAATATACATTATATATACGTGCAAACACACATACACACAAACACAGAGAGAGAGTGTGACAGGCATACAGTGGTACACACAGACAGAGTGACACATACTGACACAATCACAGTGATAAACACACACACACACACACACACACACACTGAGAGTCACACTGATAAACACAAACATAATGTCACTTAAGTTACACACGATACACAAAGATACACACAGAAAGTGACACAGTCACGGTAATAAACACTCACAAAGAGAGGGTCACACACATATTTGGATAGAATTTGCCTGGATCTGTTCACACCCCTTTGGCTTTAAACTTTAGAAAAACTCAAATCTCACCCACCCTTTCCATCCCCTTCTTCCTCATCACACACACACACACACACACACACACACACACACTCACTCTGTCTTGCCTCATCACATACATGCATGTAAAGGAGGAGCAGTCAATGTCATGGGGACAATAACAAAGTCTCTTTCTTTCTTCTTCAGCATTCTGTGGAAAGTGCAGTAGTGTCAACGTCAGTCTTCCAAAAGCTCTCAAGGCCAACACTCTGTATAACTGCAGAGACACAGCAAAACACCGTGATGACCACAGGATGAAAAGCACTCTGATTAACCGCTTCTCTGCTGCTGTCAAGTATGCCTGAGTACGCTCATCGGTGAAGGGCCATTGCCTGAGGTAAGACAGAGGTTTCAGGTCACCTTTCTTTGTCGGGACATCTTCCTCTTGCGACTGCGTTACTCTTCTTCAGCGAAATCAATCACACCCCTTAAAAGAACTTAAGAAGTAGTTCTTGCACTTAAATTCGTGCCTCACTGATTTCAATTCCACCCTGGTTTGGCAGCTGAGGGGTTAAACTCCTCTGGCCTAGGCCTGGGAACAGCACGTACACATCTCTCAGACAGACAGACAGAGAGCAGGGCAGGGCAAAAGGTAAAGATTACTCAGATCAGACAGATATACACAAGCAGATTTGGGTTGTTGTTTTTTCATGACTATGAAAGTAAACAACACTTGTGTTTGTTCTTCAGTCTGTTTCACTAGAACTGTGTGTAGAAGTCATATTAGACAAGAAGGGGGGTTGAGGGGCAATTGCTGGGGAGGGGGAAAAAATCACAGCTTGTGAATGTGACTGAGTGAGTAAGAGAGTGTGTGTGAGTACATGTGCATGCATGTGGTTCAGAATTTCATACATTTTTTTTCTATATTTTGATTATAATGAATGATGCATGGGGCGATGCTGCTGCTGTTAAGGGGGTCCATTTATGTTTGGGATGATTTGACAAGGCTGATATCCCTGCATCAACCACAACTGCAATGTTGGTCAGGAAATTTGAGCATCACTCCCAAAGACGCATCCATCAAGTGGATGACCCTCAACTGTGTCCCAGTTTTCCCACTGGATGCCACAGCACACTCAACTTTGGACAGGAGTTGGTCACTGGCCAAAAAACCCCCAAAACAACCTGCTTTTGGTGGGGCTCTAACCCTCTTCCTCACAGTCATCAATCCAAGATGCTGACCTCTTTGCCACAGTGGCAGGTAAGAGACAGCATTTTGTTCCCAATGCACTCAGGCCATTGCAAGGGGCGCGTGTTAAACTGATTAAAACTGGGGGCAATAAAATCTGTCTCTGTCATGACCCTGGCTGACACAGTGTGCATGCCCTGGAGGCATCTGCTCTGCATCAGCAGAGGCCTGGCAAACCGTCTTGTTCACAGGAATAAGTCACACTGTATCAACACTTTGCGTGCACGTGTGTGTGTGTGTGTGTGTTTTGGTTGGTCATTAATTTAATGTCAATTAATGCAAACTAATTTAGACTCTGTGTATGTGTGTGTGTGTGTGTGTGTGTGTCTGTATGTGTGTGTGGCATATGTGGTGGTGGTGGTGTATGTGGTGGTGGTGGTGTGTGCGCATGCGTACGTGCATATATACACATATATCCATGTTTGTATGTGTGCATGTGAGTGCGCATACACGTGTGTGTGTGTGTGTGTGTGTGTGTGTGTGTGTGTGTGTGTGTGCATCACTGTATGTATCTACGTGTGTGTGAATGTGTTTATGAACACAGATTTAAGGCAGCATTTGTACATGCTCTCACGCATATACGCAACTGAACCATGTGGAAAACGGACATCCGTATTAGTATGTCATCTAAAGCAATTACCCAGCAACAATTTCAGCAAAATCATCATTATGCCAGTATCTCTTTCACTCACCCATCCCACCCTCTTCCCCGTCCCTGTTCCCAACCCTACATCACCCCATCACCACTGCTGTCATCACCATAACTCAGTGACTTTCAGGATGACACATTCTGTGAGTAGGTGTCTGTCACGCCTATCAATTCAAGGTTAGTGTGAAACAGTGGTCTGGTGGTGACGTGCTCAACTAGGAAGTGAGTGTCCACATGTTCCAGTCCCAAACTGATACAAACCTGGATTTTTACTCCCTCCTCCACCTGACCCTTGACAGTGATCTCTGGTGCTGGTCTTTTGGATGAAATGATAAATCAAGGTCATGTAAGCCGCATGCACTGAGTGCATTTAAAAGATCCCATGGCTACAAAAGGGTTGTCCCTGGCAAAATTATGTAGAAAAATCCACTCTGATATCTGAAAAGAAATACACTTGCAGGCAGAAAAAAAGGGGGATGGCACTGCACTGCGGTAATACTCTCACCGTGGAGAGCAGCCCAAAGTTCACACAAAGAAATTTGTTGTGACAAAAAGTAACATATTACCTTACTGACTATACCGACAACATCAACAGTCTCACCAGTTAATCAGTTCAAGGCTTGACTATACTGACAACAAGTTAGATGAACTGACTACCCTGTTAATGTCAGGTCAAGGTTAGTAGCATTAACTATACTGACAGCCTCCTAACTTGCCACCACTTGATAATAGGCAGAGGTGACCATGACGATGACTCACGCAACTCTGGCCTTGCCATACACATGTTTTTAGGCCAATATCCCGCCCCTCACAACAATACCAATGTGCTCGCTCAGGATCGTAACCATTCATCAGGCTTTAATGAGTCCTTTCCTTGTCACTTGAAAACTTCCTTCCTCTCTGGCGTCATGGCTCCTTTAGTGTGCATCCATTCAACCACGATTACCAACACACGCAATTACAATTATTGCCTGCTGAGAGCCTCTCCTGCAGCCAGTCTATTAGTCATCCATGCTCTGATATTCTTGTTGTGTTGTTCTGTGACAGAGGAAAAAGAACAGATTTGGGTGTTTTGTATGTCAGAAAATTAACTCTGCTGCTGGTCTATCAGTCATGCATGCTCTGACAACTGTGTCATGCTTTGCTAAGTTGTTAAGTGATATAAGGGGGGGGGGGGGGGAACAGAACAGTTGGGGGGTTTATTGATTTTTTGTGTGCATTTTTCTTCTTTTCTGTTTTGTTTTTGTTTTTGTTTTTTTAGGAGGTTCATTTTGCATGTCAGAAAATTAAGTCTGGTCACCATATGCCTGAACCACTCCCACAAAATGTCCAATAGTACACTGACAATAAAGTCCGTAATATAGACGTAGAACAGAATAGGCCTTCTTTCATTACCATATGAATTGGGGTAGCAAGGAATTAGACCATTCACCATGCCATAATTCAAATTTCAAGGTAAAGATATGTATTTTAAAGTGCTGCATCTCATTGCATTGAACTGTATTGTATTGTATTATATTCTATTCTTTTCTAATGTATTGTACTGGTCACATCAGACTTCTCTGTGTGTAAGTTCTCCTCTCCTTCTCTCCTCAAGCAGAATTGTCATCAGACAGCAGCACCACCCTTTTTTTCTTTCTTTTTTTTTCCTGGACATTTCAATGGGATGGTATGTGTGTTTTACTATCAAAAAGGATTTTTCAATAAAATTTTACCAGGTACAACTCTCCTGTTGCCATGGGCCCTTTTAAAAGCATATGCTAAGTGCAGTATGCACAAGGGACCTCCGTTTCTCATCTCATATAAAAATTACAAGTCATACAGTTGCAACCAGACAACCACTCAGGGTCTTTGGGAAGGTGGGAGCAAAAGTCATGGTCCATGCCCCAAATCGAAACCGTGAACCCTCACTTCCTGGTCTTGTGCATGAACACTCAGCCATCGCTCTACACGTGATACAGAATAAAATTTAAACTAGTGAAAGATTCAAGGAGCATGTTTTCACACACACCCCCCCCCTCCCCCCCCCCCCCCCCCCCCCCCCCCCAATTTCATAATGACATGGGAATCTAACGATGGATGGAGAGAGGAGTAATTTGTCATGCAGATGCTTTAACGAAACAAACACAACCAAGTCTGTTTTTGTGTGTGTGTGTTTTAATGAACCAAATGATAATACACAGACTGTGACTCACTGTCACAGTGATTCACTGCTTTCACACAATAGAGCAATGTGGTGTGTGAATGGGTCGGGTGTCTGCATCACTTGTCGAATTTCAAGTGCCCCACCCACCCACCCCGTCCCTCCCTACACCCATGCTCTCCTTCTTGACAGTAACGACACACTACAACCATCATCTGTCACAGTCTGCAAGTCTTTACAAGCCAAAATTGCTATATTACAATTACATATCCACCCATTACATCCACTTCCTCATACACCACTATGCTTTCTTTCTTGCTTTTTTTTCAGCACATGAATACATGTCTTCATTAAATGCGCGCACACGCACACACACACATGCTCTCTCTCTCTCTCTCTCTCTCTCTCTCTCTCTCTCTCTCAGCTTTCAAATTCCAAGAAATTGCTACTTCATAAGAATGTTGATTGTTCTAGCTCTTGTAACTGTTTGACAGTGTGTTATGTGTAGACTTATGTCCTTAAATTATGTTTATTTAATATAATGTTCACATACCCCTTCATAAGGGGCCTTGTCCTATACATGAATAAACAATCTCTTTCCCTCTCTCTCTCTCAAACACACACACTTGACACTCTTGAACATACTGTGTGCATTTATATCCCATGAATCAAATATTGTACACTTCACTTCTTTTCACTTTTCTGTTTCCGATTGTTATTTTTTGTTTTGTTGGTTGAATGGTTGGTTCTGGGTTATCTGTTTTTCATTCTGAGTTTTTTAAAGACATCATTTTCTTTAAAGTTTAAACCATGATGCGCTGACATGAAAATTGTCCTGGGTAACAGGTAGGAGGGCAGGGTTCTTGAAATTTACTGCAACAAATATACTGCACAGAGGGTCAGGGCAAAGCTAAGGGTTCTTTAAAACATTCTGTCATGAACATTCAGAGCCAAGGTTCTTTAAAACATTCTGTCATGAACATTCAGAGCCAAGGTTCTTTCAAACATTCTGTCATGAACATTCAGAGCCAAGGTTCTTTAAAACATTCTGTCATGAACATTCAGAGCCAAGGTTCTTTCAAACATTATCTGATTATGTCATGAACATTCAAAGGCAAGGTTCTTTCAAACATTCTGTCATGAACATTCAGAGGCAAGGTTCTTTCAAACATTCTGTCATGAACATTCAGAGGCAAGGTTCTTTAAAACATTCTGTCATGAACATTCAGAGCCAGGGTTCTTTAAAACATTCTGTCATGAACACTCAGAGGCAAGGTTCTTTAAAACATTCTGTCATGAACATTCAGAGGCAAGGTTCTTTCAAATATTCGGTCATTAACATTGAGAGCCAGGGTTCTTTAAAATATTCTGTCATTAACATTCTGAGCAACAACTCTTTAAAACAGCCTGTCACAAGCATTGAGAGCCACGTTTTTTGGGGTTTTTTATTATATTTTGTCATGAACATTAGAGCCATGAAGAGTTCTCACCAGGATCCCGGATGCAAAACACATATGCCATGAAAAACTATTGTCCTATGTCAGGATACCCTCCCCCGCAAATAATCAGTTGGGAGAGACCACCTGATTATGCAGTGTGCAACTATTAATGGAGAAGTTTCACTATTTGGGCTGGGGTGAGGTTTTTTGTTGTTGTTGTTGTTTTCCATTTAAACAAAGCTTCTATCAACCAATGGGTACAGTTTTGTTAAAAATTTCTTCACTTTCAGACATACTCTAGTTGGAAACAATTTATTAACTGAGAGCCTGTGTCCATAGGCACATTGCTGTCATTCCCTTGACATGGTCTCTGTCTCTCATCACCTTTACTTACTGTGGTGATTACACATAATTACGCTCAGCTGTGAGCAAAGGCGTTCTCAGGACGAATCATTTGTGCTGTGGGAGGGAGGGTGTGGCAACAATCACTGAGGTGCTTGTGACTTGTTTATCATTGCACTGTGTTTGTACTGCATTGTCTTGTACTCTACTGAGACGGGCACAACAGCCGAGTGGTTCAAGCGTTGGACTTTCAATCTGTGGGTGCCAGGTTTGAATTGGGTAAAGGGTGGATATTTTTCCAATCTCCCAGGTCAACGTATGTGCAGACCTGCTAGTACCTGAACCCCCTTGTGTGTATACGCAAGCAGAAGATCAAATACACATGTTAAAGATCCTGTAATCCATGTCAGCATTCGGTGGGTTATGGAAACAAGAACATACCCAGCATGCACACCCCCGAAAGTGAAGTATGGCTGCCTACATGGCAGGGTAAAAACGGTCATACATGTAAATGCCCACTCATGTACATATGAGTGAACATGGGAGTTGCACCCTCGAATGCAGAAGAAGAAGTACTCTACTGTAACTGAATTATGTAATATTGTATTGTATAGTATTCTATTACTCTTTGTCACAGGACATTTCTATGTGTGAAATCCAGGCTGCTCTTCCCAGGGACAGCAGTGCAGCACCACCCTTCTGTTCCCTCATTTTACTGCCTGTACACACGTGTACTTGTTCTATCAAAGTGGACTTTTTCTACAGAATTTTACCATGGAAAACCTTTTAGTTGCTGTGGGTTCTTTAATGTGTGCTAAGTGCATCATGCTGCATGCTACACACACGATATAAGTTTATCATCTTATCCAAATGATTAGAATCCACACGTCCACTCAACCTGTCAAAACAGTGGCGAGTGTGGGATTCAATCCTGTGCACTCAAATTCTCACACTGCCAAGGCAGATCCATTACCACTAGGCCACCACTCCACAAATAGTCCTTCTTCCTCCATCCAAGCTGTGAATTTGTCACAAATCTTTGTTTAATTCAAGCAAATGTATGAAGTTGACTGGAATTTAATCCAACTTCAAGCACCTTTTTCCCCTAATCTATTCCATGTGCTTGCTCGTTATGGTCGGGACAAAGGAAAAACCAAGGAACTTTCTATAATTTTCACAAAGAAAGAAGCAGATGATCTAAAGTTCCTGGTGTAATTTTCTGTTTCACTTTCAGCCTGTTTTGTGTGTGTGTGTGTGTGTGTGTGTGTGTGTGTGTGTGTGTGTGTGTGTGTGCGTGTGTGTTGGGAGGGGGTGTATGTTCATGCGTGTTTTCTTCACTTTATCTCTCACTGACTGATCAAGCATACAATTTTGCTTTACTATGTAAGTATACAAGTTTTCTAGATCATGAAAATGGACCTGGTGTTTATCATCATCAACAACAACAACAACAACACACACACACACACACACACACACACACACACACATTCATCACTTTTACAGAGGCACAAAGACAGCTTCAAAATCCCAACATGATTCGTTTTGTCTGTAAATAATCATCAGAATGAAATTGGCCCAAGTAGGCTCCTTGTAAACAAACAAACAAAAAATCAGAATTAGATGACAGTGAGTTGGTTCTCCTTCAACCTAGATTTGTCATGACCTGTGTGTGTGTGTGTGTGTGTGTGTGTGTGTGTGTGCATCTGGATATCTGTGTATCTGGGTGTCTGTGTGGCTGCATCAATTCTATTAACTGATTAATCCAATAAAATCAAAAAGTATATAATTACACCCATTCAACTGTTCGCCATACCTGATTGTTGCATAACATCGTTTAGCTTCCTTAAGAAAAGGGGGCTGGGGATGTTGGGGGTGTGGGTTGTGGGTGGGGGAAACCTATCAGGTAAACAGCACTTAAGTGCTACCCTTACCCCTATTCTCATTCCCTGTGAGTGTATCAGGTATTCATGATTTATCACCACCAGTGCCACTTGTAATTTTCTGTTTCACGTCACTGATGCAGTTCAGCAAGACTTGGCAGCATGTTGATTTATTGACAGAGTGACAACAACACCAAGGCAAGTGGGGTAGGGACGGGAAGAGAGAGCGTCAGAGACAGGGACAGAAACTGACAGAGAGCAATAGAGACAGAGGCAAAGAAAAAGAAAGGGTGAGAGAGAGGGGGAGAGAGAAGTCTGCAGAGAGCAAGTGACATACTGACATGTCTATATACAGGGGCCAGTGAAATAAGAGAGTGACTGAGAGCGCAAGAGAGTTGGGGGGGGGGGGGGGGGGGGGGAGGGGAGGGAGAGCGATGAAAAATATCAAATGTTTTATGGATGGTAAAATGGATGAGCTGAAAGCTTCTTTACACCATGCCCTCACAAACACACACACACACACAAATAAATAAATAAATAAATGAATTATCATTTCTAAAAGAGTTTTTGAAAGTGAATGGACAAATTAATGAAGGACAATCACAGAAATTACAAATGTGAGAAAGATCAAGAGACAGAGATGAAGACAGACAGACAGAGACTGAGAGAGAAACAGAGGGAGACAGTAACAGCCTGGCAGGTATGTGCAGATTGCAAGTGTGAGAGAGGCTGAGAGACTGTAGCCAGTGTTGAGACCTAGACTGGGTAGAGAGAGAAAGAATCTGACTGGAAGAAAGTGATAGAGAGGGTGGAGTGGAGGGGAGGGCAGAGTAAGCAGACCTCTTGGCAACGATTGCTCAATACAAACAGATTCCTGACTAAATATCAGGCCGCCCTTCACTACAAACGAAAGACAACTGCACGACTACCACTGTATCAGTTCTACTGCCAGATCTTTTTCTCCTTTTTTTTTCTGATCGAAGCCAGATACCAAAAATAAAGCACAGCAGCTGCTGGCTGCCATTCCAAGTCAAGCGGCCTACTGTGTCAGCCGCAGCGATCTATAAATCTTTTTACCTGAGCTCGTCTGCTCGTGCCACCTAACCCTACGCCCTTAACATGCCAGCAAACAGAACGGCGATTAATTCGCTGCACTGCATGGTAGAGCCAAACAAATTTTGACGAGTGCTAAACACTGCAGTAATATATCACCACGGACAATTCATCTGCTTTAGCATTCGCATCACTATAACACAAAAACTGAACAACGCTTAAAATAAAAATTAAATTAAAAATAAAATAAAATAAGACAAGCGTTATTAGTGAATTGACGTGCACAATAAAATTTCTGGCATTCCAGGCATTCCTGCTGCGATTGAAGACATCAATGAAACACTCACTCGGAATTTCCATCCTGGCCGCCTGGTTCTGCCACGGAGATCGTCAAGTTCAGCTTATTTTTGGCTGGCATCGTGCAGACGCATCAAAGGGTCTCAGCTAATTAAATCATGGGTAAAAGCAGACGATTCATCTATCTGAAGGACCAACAGTAACGGGAGGTTGCGTTCGGCTCAGTCAAAACATGACCGACATAGGGACACACACATTATGTCCCATAATAGTAGGAAGTTGCGAAAATACAGAAATATATGAATATTCATCAGATAATCCCGACCTTACTCCACCAAATTACAGTCTCAATACACGACCCATCATCGCTGAGCACTCATGTATTTTATTGTATATCATATACTGGTTAACAAAGTCTGAGTCTTTTTTCCCGCTCCATATATAGTTGATTTCATCTTTCAGATTTCAGGAGACACGTAAATGACAGACAGCAAAACAGAGACGTAGAAAGATAATTATATAAAGAGGTCGAGGTCTTGTTGGTAGAAAAGAAGTAAATCAACATAATCAACTGAATTCGTTTGAATTGGTTGGGTAATATTTCATCACCTAGGTTTATGTTTAATCATAATTAAAAAGAAAACGGGTAATATGATGACAAGATACTAATGAGAAATATATGTTGCCAAACTAATACCGACGAACAAAATTGGCAACAAACGAGTCAAATCAAAACAAACAGTACAACCAAGCAAAACAAATAATTAGCACCAACGCAACTATCAAAATAAAAAGAAAGAAAGAAGTATTCAATTTTGATGTGATTAAAGAATTATCGTGCATATATGCTGGCGAACACATAGCATTGCGCAAATAATTATGACTGATGAGTAAAGTGGCCACAATGTGCATTATTAAAGCACATAATCATGTCAAAATAAAATAGACTCTCGGGCAATAAACTTTCTTCTTTTCGATTGAATAGGAGATTGTTGATGTGTACCAACACTTGCAGTTACAACAGGGACAGATTGTACTCTTCAGTGGGTCTCTTGTGCCGCGCGACAATGATTGGAACAACACACACGCAGAACCACGGATTTTAAGGACAGTCGAAACAATAATGGTCGCAGACGAGGTCTTAGTAGTAGTAGTAGTAGTAGTAGTAGTTGTGTATGGACTGGCATTTGACTGCCTAGGTCTCACGGCCTTTTTTATGTCCCCTTCAATATCAGTCTCCTTTTATTTGTGGGATACATATATGTTTTCTTTTACATGTTCTGTAAATCACTCATCAAAGTCGGTAAATTTTTCTTTTAAATTGATGTTCATGTCAAGGAGATTTTTGAACACATTAGTATTTTGTGCAAGTTTAGTTTCCAATGGTAGTGCATTCCATATATGTGCAATTCTATTAGCTAATGAATTTTTCCTTAGGTTAGTATTACAGTGCTCTTTACAAATTTTCATCATTGAATTTCTTGTATTCTCATAATCTGACATTCTAAAAACATTATTCATATTGACTTCATTATAGCAATTTAACATTTTAAGGGACAGTCGAAACAATAATGGTCGCAGACGAGGTCTTCCTACTTTCTTATCTGTCTATATATTAAAATATGTTCACAACGTGCAAAGAATTACCAAACTCATCTCACTGGTAGAGATCAATTTAAAAGGTATTCTTTTGTAACGGTAGATTTTTGGTAACGAACGGTAACTTCAATGTTGGTATTCCCACATTGCAATACGATTTAGAGAGCACTTCCTTTTTCCGGTTCTGAAGAAGGTATGGGTCTGTCTTGAGTTTTACGTTTAGTTCAATCCATTTGAAAATATATAATCTAGCTTGTATCCGACTTAGTGCGTATTTTGCATGTTACGCCTAATCTATTATAAGAAATGTAATATGAACATTTTTTCGTTCATATAGGATTTAAGCGCAAGTTTCGCTTTTGATCCAGCGTGATCTCTCATTTTGTGTTGGCAGCAGTAACTAATGTGACTGCAACGTCCAGTTGATCAAGAATGAGGACATCATAAAGACCTCCTTTCATCTGTTGAAGGATGTGATTCATAATTGCGCGGTAGAATTGAAAAAAAACAACAACACATTTCAGTCGAAGGCTGAAAAGGTACGAATCTGGTGATACACATGCAGAAAATCATGTACTCGATCATTTAAACCAACTGTTTATTTGTTTTTGACGATAGAGTCATCAACAAATAGATGATGGTAATCAAGTAAAAGATCAAGTATGCAAACTTCATACTGTTCCTTATCCATAGCATTTATACAATTGCCGACATACCTTTGGCACATGCGTATACAAGCGCATGTATGATTCAGTGCTCCAAACACACGCATGTACATGGTACACCGTGGCACACACAGAGATATGTGCATGTGCATACACTTACACACACACACACACACACACACAATGTTATGGTGTATGCATACAAATTCATAGGAATATATACAAATAATATTACTTTTTTTCAGGGGGGTTACTTGGCGTTTTTGCATGAAATATCACAGTACAGTTCTGAGCAACTTAGGTGGCTTCCAAGTTCATAGGTTGGTTTATTCTGGAAACTTTCAGGGCATTTGAATTTTGATAAGATCTTAGCATTGAAAGGAGTAAATACGGTAGTCTCATAACTCACTCCCACTCATTGTCTCACTCTCTTTTGTACTGCCATTGTCGTAACAATATATCTGCACAGGTTTGTTTTTTGACCTAACAAAAAAACAAAAAAATACCCTTTAAGAACAAACAAAACAAGCTCTTAAGTGATCACTGTTATAATCTTTTTTACTGTGTTTCAGAATAGAAGATGGGCCGTTACGCTCGAGAACCTGAAAATGCCTCAAAGTGTAAGTATTCATAACACTACTTATTGAAGGAAGATACATGTACTGATATGGTTTAACAAATATCTGTGTAATTTTACCCCTTGATTTATTTGAACTGCATGGTATGTGTCTTTTTTTTTGTCTTTTTTTCCCTTCTATTTCTGTATTTATTTTCTTATTTAGTTATTATATTACATTATGATTCACAGTTGAGTTGAGTTCTGAATGTTGACAGGGTCAACCTTTCGGAAAGACTAAATGCTTTAACATGCACTAATCTCATACTGCACACAAGACCTTGATTTATCATTATCTTTTTACAAGACTTGCACTCTGATCACCGATGAAGGTTTGGTGGAGAGAGAGGTGGGAGGTGGTCCTGTTTTATGTGTGATAGAAAGCTACCAGTACCACTCTTGCTTTGGTCTATTTCTTGTTTACACATTGATTAACTACATGTTGAATTGAGAATGGTATTCAGTTAGTCCATATCTGAAAGAGCTTGTATAACTAACAATGTAACAAACCAATATTTATAAAACTTAAATGTTACATTTTTGTCTTTTTCAGCTGCAAAGGCAAGGGGCTCGTACTTGCGTGTTCACTTCAAAGTATGTATTATATTTCAATTATTTGTTTGAAATTTTATTTTTCTGATTTTATATGTGACTGGTAAACTTGCTGTACATAGCATCTGTATATGCTGAAGAAATAACATTGATAATTTCATTGTGATAAATCCTCTCTGTATTGGGTAAGAATGACATGTCTTTTTGTTTTACTGGATTAAACTGTTGATTGGGGTGAACTTGGCACTCATTACATTGTACAGTATGATGAGTATCAAACAACAATTAATAGTGGTAACTTTTTCCATGTACAAGGCACACAACTTAAAGACGATGCTGCTTATGCTACTGATTCAGCTAGCACACTGGTTATGAAAAGGTACATTGGAACAAATCTAGACACTTCCTCATAAAAGGCTTGTCCTTATCGATCATTTAATGGGCACATAGCAGCAATGACAGAAGAAATATGCAATTAGAAATTGTACAGTATTACAGTTACAGTGTCAAATGTTTAGGAGCTGACTGTGTATCAACTGAATGTCAATCTGGCCACCGCTTTGACCTCAGTAGTGTTAACAAATAAGTTTCTCTTTTATTCTGATCAGTTGGTTATCTCTAGATTGTTATGGTAGCATTATCTGTTCAATATTTCTGTCTTGTTTGTGTTCTGGTCCTGAGTGTGCCTGTCTACATGTTTTCTTCTTGTCTGATCCTCTCACTGTGTCTCTGCCTTTGATGTGTTTTCTTGTGTGTGGGCAGCACATGTTTCCTATTTGATGTGGTAGAATATGCTCTTCTGATTTTACCAGTGAGTTCATGTTTCTCTGTGTTGACTTTTAATTAAAAGTAGGTAGTTTCCATTTGGTATATATTTTTTTTTAATGAAAGATCATCATGATGAGCAATAATTTTGCTTGCTGATTTGCATTGGAGGTTGTGGGTGAAAGGTGATTTACTGGAGGGTTCAAATGGAGGTTCTCCCATTAATTTTGTGCACAACTGTCTTGATGGAAGAGGTGATAATGAGTAACTGACAAATTCGATTAATTAGATTATACTTTACTGTTTACACCTCTGCCACCCTTTTCCATTCTATCAATCTATGTTCACCAGTATTGGTGAATCGAAATGCACCAAGGGAAATCATTTGCTTTGGTATCAAAATTATGTCCACCAGTTTCCAGTAATGTGTTGGTCATTGATGTTATGTCTTTTCACTAAGAGTGATATTAGATGATATTGCATACACCAGTCTGTGCATTATATAGAACAAAGATGAGACAGGTATTCCTGTTCTTTTTATTGTTTCACATACATTTTTTTTAATATCCTACAATTGTTCAGAACACGCGTGAGACAGCCCAGGCCATCAAGAAGATGCACCTAAAGCGTGCCATGCGTTACCTGAAGAATGTGATTGCCAAGAAGGAGATTGTTCCTTTCCGTCGCTTCAGTGGCTGTGCTGGCCGCAAAGCCCAGGTAGGTGACCAGGTTGCTGTTGCCTCCATTCTGCTTGTGCACTGATTTCCTTTGTTAATAGGATGGCTGTAGAATATCTGTTGTCACTTGGTGAGAGTGTGCATGTAGTTTATTTTATCACTTTCTGTTGTTTCTAGTTTAAAATCTTGGCATGGTTTGAGTGGTGCAGAGTATTTCTTGTCTGGATGTGGATGGTAAGGAGAATGATTTATAGCCATTTACCTTTTTTTTAATTTAATGGTATGTCATATTTTTTCTTCCTTTCTTTTAAAGCATAATTCAACATTATTTAATGGAAAGCAGTCTTTTTGAAAAGATATTGTGACATAATTTGGTGTGTGAATGTGTTTGATTTGTTTTGATTTTTTTGTGTGTGTTTTTTTTCCAATGATTTATGTTCATGTTGTTTGTTAGTCAAGCAAAAAAAAGAAAATTCAGAATTTAACTGATTGATAGTATATTTATTGTCCATGATTTTTCCCAACCGCGGCTTGTTATTCATTTTCCTGCATTGGCTACAAACATTCACCTTTCACTTGCTAACAATTACATGCACATGTTACAGCTTTTGCATATAATATACGTAGCTTTACTTTTATATACAGATAGCATATGAACATACATTCAACGAAACTTACACAAAAGTATGCATATATATGCAGTTCTGTCCAGTTTGTCCACTTGATTGTAATATATCATTGATGATGTAATTCCTTATCTGGCCCAAGGTTCATACTACTGTTCTAATCTGCTACTTTATACATTTTCTTTCTATCATGTTTGGAACAGTAAGTCTGACAATTATTGTGTTTAAGGTCACTTCCATGCCAGTAACTGTGTAAAAAATATAATAGTAGCCTCAGCTGCTCAAAGAAAAAAACTATTGATGTCAGTAAGTAAGTAACAGTCATTTATATGTTTTTCAACTTTACAGTACTACATTTGTGTAATGTTCACAAACTAGGCAACTGTTTGACTAAATCCAACAAACAGTAATTTAGCTGCTTGAGCTGCAATCTTGTTTATGTGTACATGTATGTATATTTGTGTACAGGTATAATATGTTCTCTGAATACAGATTTGTAATTGATTCAGTGATTTGGTGTGTGGTTGACTTGCAGTCCAAACAGTTCAAGTGCACTCAGGGAAGGTGGCCCAAAAAGAGCGCCGAGTTTCTGCTGCAGCTGCTGAAGAATGCTGAGAGCAACGCTGAGTTCAAGGTCAGTCTCTCTGCTTCTGGGGAAAGGAGGTGGGGATTACTCGAACAGAGTTGAGGAGAAGGGTGAGGAGGGGTTGTGTTATTTGAAAGCACTACATCTCTTCTCCCTTTGGTCAGTGTGCTAGTTCTCCAGTCCACAAGAACCTGACAAATGCTGCAAAGATCTGACAATTTTCAGCTACAGTCTGATAGCTTAAATCCCTTTTCCCATTTTTGTTCCATAGCTATCATGGGCTTTTATGTAAAACAAATTGTGCTGTGATTAAATACATGTAAGCACCCAGCATAGAGTGTAGAGAACGACACGTTGTGTGTGTAAAGAATGACACACAGTGTGTGTGTGTTGTCCACAGGGTCTGGACACCGACCATCTGGTGATCGAGTCCATCCAGGTGAACGCTGCCCCCAAGATGAGGAGGAGGACCTACAGAGCTCACGGCAGGATCAACCGTAAGTACACCACAGATACACATGCAGTCTTGCACTGTTTTGTTTTATTATTATTATGAGCATTTACACCCAATCTTGCAAATAAGCCATAGGCATTTATAACAATTAGAATGCACATGCAAATATCAACAACAACAAAAAAATTAACACAATATACCAAACATTGAAAATTGTCCGTCCCCCCCCCACCCCCACCCCCTCACACACACACAAGCACACGCAAGTCTTAGCACACAATCATATATAGTACACAATCAAAAAGAAAACCTACAAAGTTTTAAACTCTTTAAACTCACTGACTAATAGTTTTACAAAGAGAAATAGTTGTGGTGTGTGTTTGTTGTCTTGCCATTGTAAAAAGGGTGGAGGGGGAATTGGGGGGAGAGGAGAGAAGGGTTGAGGAATAGTAGAATCACAGGTAAGAGGAACAGAGGGGTGCTCACACTCACACTCTTTCCTCATACCAATAGCAGGCCCACATGGAGTTGTTTTTATAAAATGTTACTAACATTGAGCCAAACTAATCGTGGACAAGCAAGACACAGCCCTTAATTAAGCAGTTCACCCTACATGAAGTAGCACACATTTCCTGCTAGGCAGCATACATTTCCAGTCAAGCAGTTCCTACTAAGCTCTAAGCAGCACACAGCCTGCTGACAGTCATCAAGGATTCCCCTGCATTTTTCCACTCAGCCTCTGCCAGGTTCCATTTCCTCCTGGAGACAGCTAGAATTTAAGTTTGCACACTAGCTTTAGTCTATACTGATACAAACTACAATACTCACCAGTTGGTTGGAACAATTTGACCAATCTTGGCATGTCTTAGTGATGCTGGGTGACTAGGTGAAACATTCACTGCTCCATTCTTATTCACTACAATTCAAAACCAACTTCTCTACAGCATGACAAGTTTAACACATTACGTCGCAAGGAGAGTGGATGGGGGAGGTAAAGTGTGTGCCCAGTCCTTAGGACAGCAGTCAGTAAACAGACTACATCATCATGGGGATCACCGCATCAATGCACTGCCTGCCCCAGCAAGTGCCTCACTGACCAGAGACAGTTTACTAGAGAGTTGGGGGGGGGGGAGCAAGGTCTCAGTCCATCCTTGATGAATGAACTGCAGAAGGAGTGGGGAGGGACATTGATATGAAAACCTTCACAGCATAACACCAAAACAACACTTGTAGTATGTGTTTGTTGTTTCATATTGATCTCTTTTTAAGTCATTGAACTTACCTGTCTTTTTAACCTAGTTCCCATGGATGTGGTGGTTAATGATGGAGTGTGGTGTGTCTTCCAGCATACATGTCCAGTCCTTCCCACTTTGAGGTGATCCTGGCTGAGAAGGAACAGGCAGTGCTGAAACCCACTGCAGGAGAGGACGAGCCTGTCAAGAAAAAGGTCTCACAGAAAAAGCTCAAGCGTCAAAAGATGATGCAGCGTGATTAGGTGCCTAGTTAGGAAACGAATGCTAATAAAAGAACCGGAGACGTTCAAGTAATGTTTACTGTTCCCAAGTTGTGAAAGTGTGTGAGCACAGTGCGAGATGCGGTCATTAAAAGTGACAGTCATATGTTCATGCTCTTCTTGCTGCTGTGTGCAGTGTGACCTGAATGGGAAAATGTTTGTGAACATCTATATATACACATGCCAACACACACACACCACACCTTATGTGTAAACATCTGTACATATACATGCCAACACACAAACATACCAAATTTTGTCTGTGAACATCTGTACATACACATGCCAGCACACAAACACGCACAACACCACACCGACACACATACACACTCAATTTTGTTTTCAATGCAGAGTTTCAACATGACATAGTTTATTTTCTCAACCTGCCAGGTATACTCCATGATGAATCCATGCTGGTCCAGTGTGTACTTTATCAAATGCCATGGTCCATGCAATACATAATGAAATATATATGGTCTGGATATCAAGTTAGATTGCCTTCTAAGGACCAGTTATTGAACTGAGACACCACTGCCATCATAGAAAAAAAATCACATAGGAAAATATTGGGATCATACAGAGGTTTCAATAACTGTACATACTGTAATTGAATCTTGATCATTTTGCTGCTATGGTTTCAAAGAAAGCATTAATAGGGGGATGTAATTCTCGGCTAATTTCATTGACATGTAAGTTGGCAACTCAATTGATGTAATGTTACTGGCATTTGGTAACAAGAAAAAAAATGTCAAAAGAATACTGAGAGAAGTTTCCCAGTTAGACAAATGAAGAACAGGTATAGTCTCACCCTTAGAACCTGTCAGACAAGACTGATGAAATACATATACTTTAGTTGGAGCTGAGCTAAATGAGAAGCAGAGGAAGTAGGGGTTGGTGATCCCTAATCAGCCTGAGAGGGGATCATGAAGCAACAGCCAGCTGGGGTGGAACAGTAGAAAGATCAAGATGTATGTGAATTCAGCTTGGGGCAGAGGGAACACCTAAGTCATGACACCAGCAACGCTCCTCCCTCAAACAACTGGCCCCCTTTCCCCCTCGCAATCCCCACTCTGTCCTTGAACACTTTTCCTATCATAGTGTAGAAGTCCAAAGAGATTACTGAATAATGGTCAATTAAAACTTGCGGCACATATGAGAATGACAAAAATCTGCAACAGAAAACTTCAAAGGTTGCTTCTGAGACTGGAATGAACAACTCAGAACTGGATGGAATGAGAGGATCCATCAGCACACTGCTGAGCTGAAGAAGGGAAAAAAAAAGAAAATCGGATGACATTCCACTTTTGGAGTTGAAGGAAAATTCGCTGATAAATGAACATGCATATCCGGCTGTGATGCTCACTTTAGCTGAAAAGACACAATAATTAAACGATTCAATGCATAAATCATTCCCCATGAGTGAGTGATACCACTCAGCCAAATATTCAAGTAACAAGGTCTAATTGATAATTAGAATAAAAAATCCATCAGGCAATCCTGGGCTGCAGACTTGACTGAAGGCTACAACTTGACTCCACAGCATCTTCTCTGAATGCATAAGCAATTCTGCATGAACCAAGCAAAAAAGATGAGATTGTTTCTCAAGCGTGCGTGGTCATCACCGAAGAACCTGGGAAAGAAAAAAGAAGAGGAAAAAAAACAAAAACAATCCCAGTCCACAAAATGGGCGATTCAGCACCGCGGGGTTAGCTATGAGCTAGGCCTATCCTGATCCAACTCATATACCATTGCACAAACATCTCAGTCTCTGAATAAGATATTTCAACCAATTCGAACTCCTCCTTAGACAACCTACAATCCTTAAGTAAATGTATTGGCCAACTCGCCTATCCGAGTCCAACCATCTGGAAAACCTTCCCATTCAACACGAGACGTCCTACTTTCATGTGGTCTCTTTCAGCTTATCTCTGCAGACTCGTTTCCACTTTCATTTAGTGTCTTTAAAATCCTCTCTTAATCAAAACCCATTTGGCCTCAACAATTATTCGCAGTTGCAACCTGCTTGTTCTCCATGCTGAGAGTGGTGTGTGTGTGTGCACGTGCAGGCGATCGGTGTTGAGACTGCATAAACTTGTTTCATTCTTTCTGTCTTCGTCTTTTTTTTTCTTTTTCTTTTTTTTGCTGCCCCATACTCTACACCGTTTCAGTGGCATTACCCCCACGCCGCTCATTTAGATTCCCCCACTGGCATACACTGCCACACCCAGGTTCGTCCGTCACAGTTCCACGGCGTCGGCAGTCCACAGCCAGGAATCATCGATGTTAGGTTGCCAGGAGGCCACACACCAAAGGAGACCCTGCACTGCTGCTGAGTCACTTCGGTGATGTTCAATGGTGCCTGTTCTGATTTAACGTACTTACGACACCACCTACTAAGCCCGGCCTACTAACGACAATAATGGCTTAGTCGCGGAGCCAGACTGAGTGAGCGTCCCTCCCAGAGTGGGGACCACCACCACGTCCTCCAAACAACAGCCCCCCCCCCATGAATCTGCCGACATTGAACTGTCTTCATCTTTTTTGTAGGCCTGATGTGCTTTCGGCTCAGTCTGGGAAAAAAGTGTTAATTATGATTGTTATCATTATCATCAGTCCATGTCCTTATATTGAATACATCTGGGAAAAAAGTGTTAATTATGATTGTTATCATTATCATCAGTCCATGTCCTTATATTGAATACATTATATAAGAATGAGCCACGTTATTCATAATGGGTATTACATCACAAGCCTTATACTTACGCCATTCATAAGCATTCATAACTATAACAGGCACATCGGCAGCATTACGACATACACTTCTGGAGGAAAAAAGACCAATGAGATCTTCACATCCCAACCATGCATATACTGCAGAGCCTGGATAGAAAAACATGCGGCTGTCAAACTTTGGCAAAAAAAGTTTTGCAGTACTGTGATCTTCACTTTTGGATAGGAATGTCAAACACGGAATGAGATCTTCACATCCCAACCATGCATATACTGCAGAGCCTGGATAGAAAAACATGCGGCTGTCAAACTTTGGCAAAAAAAGTTTTGCAGTACTGTGATCTTCACTTTTGGATAGGAATGTCAAACACGGTATTAGTTGTTTTTAACAAAAAATCTTTTATAGTGCTCATGCTGAGGAGTTCTGGTTGACAGACATAGAGACTCACAGGTCTAACAATTACAGAAACTGATATGAAGTTTTATACAAATCCGAAAATGCAAGAAGTTACTATTATTTTCATGAATGTTGTCCACATTATGAACATATGATTATGAATAAAAAAAATAAAAAAAATAATAAAAAATAGCAGTGTTAAGCATTTTCTTATCATAGAATGCTGATTGTAATTCCCTTGAACCCCATGACTGGTTAGCTTGAAGTAGAAACATCCAGATTATCAGTTACATTTTTTAAGGATTGATGCTATGAGCTTTCCGACAAAGATTTGTGATTTTATTATTCTCACTATAAAGAAATTTGGTTTCAGAAAAAAAATATATTTCTCAATGTGGAGGAGCTGGCAGTTTTATGCGGTGAAGGGCTTGGAGGGTGGGTGTATTCCTCTCAGCTGCAATGGCTGGCAGACAGGGCCAACGAACAAGGCACTCCTGCTCTGACTGTGTGTGTGGGCATGTCTACACTGATACTCTTCAGCGACTGGCACTCAAGCATGACGTTCCAGTAGAGAGACTGGTCTTGGTGGCCAATGTTGGTAGGGTGCCTGGTCAGGGAGTCCAATGGTACAAAACTTTTGTTGGCTCTCCCAAACGATGAGGCAACCACTGGGTGTTGATCACCATTGACTTAACAGACCATCTGTCATTATGTATTGTGACAGTTTGGGGTGGGAGGTTCCTGAAGATCTTATGCAGTGGCTGGCTCCATACACAGGTGCCTTTGGGATAGAACATCTGGACAAATCAAAAATAATAGTTATGCATTCCCCCAGTCCTTCAGACCACAACTGCCCCCTCCAGATCTGCAGCAATGTTTGTGGGGTGATTGCTGGTGTGTGTGCTGTGCTAGCTGCTACTGATGAGCCCTTTTTCAGCATATTAACTGGACCAAAGGGTGATGATGGCATCTTCCTGAAACACCCATTGAGGTACGAATGGTTTCTGAGAAGAGTCATCGTCAGGTGGTTCATGATCAAAGATCTCGATGTGTCCATAATAAAACAACATTTCCCACATGCAGGCACTGATAAACCAAATGGACTAAATGCAGCAAACAATCAGACACAAAGTGACCACACCTACAACAGCAAGGACAGAATCACTGTACATAGTTCCCCACCAGACAGCCAGACACAAAGTGACCACACCTACAACAGCAAGGACAGAATCACTGTAGTTCCCCACCAGACAGCCAGACACAAAGTGACCACACCTACAACAGCAAGGACAGAATCACTGAACATAGTTCCTCATCAGACAGACAGCCACAAAGTGACCACACCTACAACAGCAAGGACAGAATCACTGAACATAGTTCCTCATCAGACAGACAGCCACAAAGTGACCACACCTACAACAGCAAGGACAGAATCACTGTAGTTCCCCACCAGACAGCCAGACACAAAGTGACCACACCTACAACAGCAAGGACAGAATCACTGAACATAGTTCCTCACCAGACAGCCAGACACAAAGTGACCACACCTACAACAGCAAGGACAGAATCACTGAACATAGTTCCCCACCAGACAGCCAGACACAAAGTGACCACACCTACAACAGCAAGGACAGAATCACTGTACATAGTTCCTCATCAGACAGCCAGCCACAAAGTGACCACACCTACAACAGCGAGGACGGAATCACTGAACATAGTTCCTCATCAGACAGCCAGCCACAAAGTGACCACACCTACAACAGCGAGGACAGAATCACTGTATATAGTTCCTCAGCAGACAATCAGTCACACAGTGACCACAACAGCAAGGATAGATTAAGACGCAAAAGGAAAACAATCCTCATCTCACCAACCAAGCAAGAAACGTTTTCACATTAGAGATGATCAGACAGACACAAACACAGTGGATACCCACTCAGGCAGCAGTCAGGCACAAGCCAGCACAGGGGATACAGAAGAGAACAAACCAGAAAGCAGCACTTCACACACCTCAAATACCCACACTGCATCTAGTTCTGAAAAAAACCTCTCACTCAGCTCAGTCTTCTCCTCTTTGAAAAAAAAAAGGGAATTGCCTTTTTTGTAATGAAAATTATGGCTCAAAGGAAGGGTTGGCCAAACACAAACTAACAAACCACTCAGTTGAGTATGCCCAACACAAAAGCAATCAGCCTACAAGACTGTGAGGAGTTCACATGTGTTACAGTTCAAGACCTCATAGAACACTACCACATTAAGCACAAAAAAGAAATGTCAATACAGATCAAAGAGTTCAATAATGAAAAAGATTTTACTGAATGGAAAAGGAAGGTGGACAAGGATTCCAAAAATCATATTATACTCAAACATGCAGAACCCAGAATCAAAAAGTTTTCTTAGTAACACATTTTTATTGTCATCTTGTATCCAGATGTGTGCCGAACACAAACATACCAGCCATAGGAATATCCACAGCAGTTTGTTTAAACAGACAATGCCACAGGTATGTCTGGCAAGTGTGCTGGTCCTCAGTTGTTAGGATTTAAAATCTGTGGAATTAATTGTAGATTGTTAGTTTTCTTTCTTGAATTTCTCACTGATTTGTATTGACTTTTGCAAACTTACAACATTATAAAACACAGCTTTTAAAAGTAATTGAAAGCAGTTCTGATGACGGTAATGTAACAGTAAATAAACTGTGTGTACACTGTATTTAAGTGCTGGGTTTTCTCAAAATGCATGTAAATAAACTTTTATGTGCAATTTCTGCTGGTGTGTATGTGTGCACACTGGATTCAAGTGCAGGTTTTTCTCAAAATGCATGTAAATAAACTTGTATGTGCAATTTCTGCTGGTGTATATTGTTATTTTTAACTACATGTAAATAGACTTTTCTCCCTTTTTTTTTTATACTTCTGAAATACAGTCTACATCAGTCACTAAGTTATTTCCAGGTCTGCCACAGAAAAACATATTTTGCCTCCCATGTGTGTGTGTGTGTGTGTGTGTGTGTGTGTGTGTGTGTGTGTGTGTGTGTGTGTGTGTGTGTGTGTGTGTGTGACAAGACAAGACAAAATTCTTTCTTTTCGAGGATGATAGATAAGCTCTGGCACTTTTTTTTTTCATCCAGTCCCGGCCCTGAAACAGGGTCTACACTACACAATACTACATTATGTATGTCATTGCATGCACTACACACAGCTACTTAAAGTCATAGCATGCAAACAGAATACTACTTAATGGCATAAGCAAGGTAATAACACACACACACACACACACACACACACACACACACACACACACACACACAAGCATGGTACTGATAAACTACATAGGAAAAAAAACACAACAACATAGAAAACACATACACATTTTCTCTCTCCCCCCCCCTCCCCTCTCTCTCTTATTCACATGCACACGCACACACACAGAGGCATATACATTGTGAATTTTATTAAATACTATACTAATGTGAATATGAAACAGTAAGTCTTATAAATTACAGACAGCAATAAAAGGTGGGGATGCTCATTGCCAAGAAAGCATAATTCAGTGTATAAAATATAGTATCACTATATGAAAATATAAATGTCACAGGAGAGAGAGAGGCAGACAGATAGGCAGAGTGAGAGACTCACAGAGAGAGCGAGAGACAGAGAGTAAATAAAACAATAGCTAATGGATAGATAACCTCATATTACATGGAACATATGATTGGAACAGCAGGTCAAAGTAACATGCATTGTAATCATAAATCAACACACACACACAGTCAAATTTGCATTTTTTGTAATAAAACTGGGGTTGGAGCGAACCTTTGAGCTGAATTTAGGATGCTAAAGTGTGATAATACCCAGACAAAATTCAGAGTAAGTTTAAAAAAAAAAAAAAAAAAATCGATGGATTGAAAAACAAAACAAACAACTGAGGGCGGTTCATTGGCTGGTTGCGAAGGCAGAAGGAATTCCCGGGTATGACGTCAAACAAAAATGGCTGCTGAATGTTAAAAATACTATCCAATCAGAGCGAGTTGGCGGCCATAGTGATCGTACTACGGCTAGCCGCACGTAGCTTCCAAAACATTACCCGTAAGTGTGTAGTGTTGCAAATTCGACAGTTGTTCGCACAGCGGTTTTCCTTTCCTGGCCTAGACTATGTTTGATTAAATGTCAAAGTTTGCTGATCCAGTGTTGTTGGTTTGGGCTTGTGACAACCAACTTGTTCATGTGTGGTACACTATGGGTCACATGTTCAATAGTGTGTCATGTGCGGCGTGTTCATGTGATGTGTGCAGGCGCTAATTTTTTAAACACAGTGTGTGTCGTGGAAAGTTGAATCAAGCGTTTAAAAATTGGTGCCTTGATGGGAAAAGGGAACTATGTTTCCAAGCTGTGTTTTATTCACGGACTGACTAAAGTTTAGTGTGAAGTGACAGAGGAAAGCCCGTCACATCACTTGTTGACAATTAAAGCAAGTGACAGTGAACGTGAAACTGAAACCACAAAAGACCGACCTGAACACGTGTGACGCCAGGGAATTTCATTTTTTCATAAGGCATTTAACGGTTTTATAGTGACAGAAAAATACGTATGAATATAATTAATGAACTTTGTACAACTTTGTACAATTATACTGAAAAACTCTTTACCAAGTTGCTTGCTCAAGTTAATGTGTTAATATATGCCCGCAACTGATCAGGCAAACTATTATTTCATACAGCTTTGTGAGACAGAAAAAACAGTACCAATATGTTGTCGCTTGTTGCATCAAAAGGTCTGATACTTGGTGTTTTATTTCTGATGACATTTTGTCTGGGCTTGGTTCCTGTCAAGTTGATGACATTTATCCAGAGGAATGCTGTTGCACCCCCTGCGGATGATGAGATCACAGGGAGGCGCAGGAGGCCCAGGCTTGCCACTTATAAACGGATCCTCAGTTTCCTGAGCTGCTTTGCTGCTGGTGTTTTCCTGGCCACATGTTTCCTGGATCTGCTGCCAGGAGTCAGAAAACGTCTCATCACTGTTTTGTTTAAAATGAACGTTACGTCAGGATTTCCCCTGGCCGAGTTTATCATGTCTCTTGGATTGTTTTTCATCCTCATTGTGGAACAAATCGTTCTGCTTGTGAAGGAAAGCAGACATGACAACTCTGACGTGAGAAGACCGTTGCTTGGAGAAGCAAACAAAAGGCGTGAAGTTGAAAATGGGTCTGATGAGGATGTGCATGAAGAATTTCTGGAGAGTGATCACACCATTACAGGCATCAGTGATGAGCCGGACATTGTCTCGGTGGAAAATGTAAGGTATCCAGACAACGGTGCTGTGTCAACCAACAGACAACGAAGTGACAGTGATCTCAGCCACCACCACCACCACCACCATGACGACTTGCAGAGTCATTCCCCACTGCGTGCCTTGATGCTGGTTATGGCATTGTCACTACATTCTGTGTTTGAAGGTCTGGCTGTGGGCCTGCAGACCAGCACAGGCCAGGTCCTGGGCATATTTGCTGCCCTGGTGCTGCACAAAAGCATTCTCAGTTTCAGCATAGGAATGAGTCTGGTCCAGAGTCGCCTGTCCTTACGAGTGTGTGTCAGGACCATTCTGTTTTTTGCCCTGACGGCGCCGGTTGGCGTGGCTGTGGGCATCATCATTACATACTTTGGGGCATCCACCACGTCAGATCTTGCTGACGGAATCTTGACAGGCATGGCGTCAGGAACTTTCTTGTACATGACTTTTTTTGAGGTTCTGCCAGCAGAGTTCAACAATGCCCATGACCGTTTGTTGAAGTTACTCATGCTGTTGTTGGGTTTTGGCACTGTCACTGGCATTTTGTTTCTCAGTGATGATGTCAAAGCACCTTTTTGTAAAATTAATGGTGGTACCTAGATGTGTGAAATGGGTCTGATGTAATGATATACCTTAGTCTGTGTAGTTCATATTATGTACAGTGACTGTGCATGGTTGCGGGATTTGGTTTGTGCAGTTGTAGGTGTTTTGTGCTGACATTTATGTGTGAATGTTTTAAGATGATTATACTGTGTATGACTTTATTTCAGACAGTGTGAGGGTTAATGAGTTTCAGTGTTTTGTTTTGATGACATACAATTATTATATATCATGTGTTCATTGTGCTTGTATGATTACAAGGTGTTTTAAAAATCAGTTGACTGGGATGAGTAGGAACTTTCACATACTCCTGATAATGATACTGCATTTGAGAAAAAAAAAATTATGACAATCATATTGTAAGTGACCACTGACCGTCTCTTTTTTTTTTAATATATGTTTTGTGTGAGTTTTAGACTCTGTTTTATCTATCTTTCAGCTTAATTCTAACTATGGAGTTGTGAGGGAGAGATGGAAGGAAGTAGAGAAAGAGAGAGAGTGTGTGAATTATATGTTTGTAAAAGAAAAGAAAAAAATCTTTGGCTGATTTATTCAACGATTGAGAATTCGATCTTGAACCAGTCAGTCAGCCATATCAGCCATATCATCTACCATATATAAATCCCTAAATGTGGATACAATTTTATAATATGATTATCATAAACACCATCCCTTTTACTCAGACAAATAATTCAAATAATTAGTTTTAGTCAGATTGTTGTATTTTTTTTTTTTTTTAATAAAGATTGATCATTCTTTCTTTCAACGTATTTTGTGGGCTGCAGCTCTCATGATCATTTGCTAGGAGCGGGATTTCGTGTGTATTCATGAGGCAGTGACTTTCTTTTAGCCCTGTTGTTACGGCAGGCAGAGTACATTTTTGTGGATGTGCATGCTGGGTTTATGTTTCCATAACCCACTGAACACCAGTATGGATTATGGGATTTTTAACATGTGTATTTGATCTTTGACTGAATGTGAATACACATGAAAGAGCATAAGGAACTATCACCATCATGTTTGTGTTTATGATACATATATATTATGCTGACCTCGGATGATGAGAGATCAGCAAATTCCATCCATAATCCATCAGGTGCCAATACCGGGATTGAACCCTTGAACCCAGAACTTTCATATAATTCTTGAGTCTAACCATTCAGCTATTGAGCCTGTCTGAATAACTGATCATTATTTGATATATTTTTTTTTTAATCATTAAATGACATTAATGACTTGGTTGATTGAGCAATGATAGATGATACGTCAGTTGTTGCGATTGGAAAATAACAAGTTGATGAAATGTCTGTATTTCTTTCTTTTTTTATCACAACAGATTCCTCTGTGTGAAATTTGGGCCGGCTGCTCTCCCCAGGGAGAGCGTGTCACTATACTACAGCGCCACTCATTTTTTAATTTTTTTTCCTGCATGCAGTTTTATTTGTTTTTTCTATTGAAGTGGATTTTTCTACTGTTGTTTTTTAACTTGTAGTTTGAAGGACATGGTCAAGTGTTGGGTTTGGCAGTTGATCATCAGGATAGCATTTGTGAAGTGTGACTCATAGAATAGAATGGAATAGATTATATGTCTTTATTACCAAGTGTACCGGGGTCACAAGGAATATTGGGGGGGATAGTACATAACAATGTACGAACACAAATCAAAAATCATACACAAACACAGATACAGAAATTAAGATACATACAAGTGCATATCAGTATAAAAACTTGTGCATACTCACACATGCACGCACTGCGCGCGCACACACACATACATGTGCGCACGCACGCGCGCACACACACACGCATGTTCACAAACACTCATACACACTCACACACACGTTTGAACAGAAGCCGCATATTACATCACTATACATGTGTGATATGTCAGTCTCCAGTCAACTTTATTATCTATATTACATCACTATACATGTGTGATATGTCAGTCTCCAGTCAACTTTATTATCTTTCATGTCTCCAGAGATGTTACCTTTTGGTCCTGTAGTTCCCAATATATCTTACACTTAAAAGTTAAGAGACATTCATGTGTTTTAAACAAGTTGGTGCTAATTCATTCCCAAGTTTGTAAACTTTGCTGCTCATGTATGTACACTGTACAAACCAGTTTATTGTTCTTTGTACTGTGATAAAAAGTTGATGATTGTGCTGGTCAGTTTGCAATACACAGATCATGTTCATTTTTCACTTGATTCATGAGAAGCAAAGAAATCCCAAGGAGGAAGGTTAAGAAAGTTCATTATTTCCCATGCAGACTAGGATTGTTTTTTCATGGTGAAAGCTTTCAGCTCATAAATTTGCAGTTCTTTAGTGTGCACATAAGATTCACAAGGACATGTGATACAAATAAAAGAAAAAGACCAAAAGATTTATATGAACTTCTTCTGTGTTCGTGGGCTGCAACTCACATGTTCACTCATATGTACACGAGTGGGCTTTTACGTGTATGACCGTTTTTACCCCGCCATGTAGGCAGCCATACTCTGTTTTCGGGGGTGTGCATGCTGGGTATGTTCTTGTTTCTATACCCACCGAACGCTGACATGGATTACAGGATCTATAACGTGTGTATTTGATCTTCTGCTTGCATATACACACGAAGGGGGTTCAGGCACTAGCAGGTCTGCACATATGTTGACCTGGGAGATCGTAAAAATCTCCACCCTTTACCCACCAGGCGCCCTCACCGTGATTCGAACCCGGGACCCTCAGATTGACAGTCCAATGCTTTAACCACTCGGCTATTGCGCCCATCATATGAACAAATTGTATTTGTTGATGTTTTAGAAAAATTCTTTTGATATGCCCCATCCTCAGAATATTGGGGGTGTGTGTGCGAATCAGGAAAGGCGTGCAATGAATACTGTATTTCTCATGCTATCTCTAGTCATACATGGACTTAAGGGTTGAGTTTAGTATCCTATTAGTGTTTGTATGTATTAGCATGTGGATATATATGTAAATATATGTCATTGCACTCTGACAAATACACACACTGTCAATATACCGGTATATGGTTTTTGTGGGGCTGATAGTGATAGATAAGGGATAAATTCCCCTGCACCGTGTTTGGAGCATGGATCCCTGTGAATGTTATACTACTTTTTATATCATTTTGTGCACATGTATGTTCAGTCACCTTACAGATTTGGTGAACAAGGTATGTTGTCAGTGAAAGAATGTGGCATGTTCATCAAATATAAGACATAACTGGAGCGTATTACTCGTGTGCGTGTGTGTGGTTCGTTTACTCTTGACAAATCTGTACGGAACATTCAGAAATTAGTGAAATATGTTGAGCTGTGATTTCACATTTTCACTTTGTTACAGCTGAGCCCACTTCAGGCCAGACTCTCAGTGATCCCCCACCCTCCTGATCTTTTTTAATGCCATTTTTTCTTACTAGGTATAGTGTTTGGGTTGTTTTTCTTTTCATCTCCTTACAATCTCACTGTTTTTCTACTCTGCACTATTTTTCTCCTGATCTCTTTTCAAACTTTGTGGGGTTTTATTGTATTGAATACAATGTACTGTTTCTTTTCTGATTTATTTTTTCAGTTATTACATCACACAGCTGATGACAGAGATTGAGAGAACAGAGATTGCATGTTCCTGTTATAGAAGAAATAACTCAATCACTTTGTCCTGCCCTGGTATAGGGATGTTTTTTGTGTGTGTGGCTTTTGTTGTGTGCTCTTCCGATCAATTCTGACCCGTTCTCCAGTGCCATACATATTGTTCTGATGCGTTGGCAGGTACTCCTGGTGCTAACAACTGTCAGCTGTGTCTGTGAGGTGAGCTAGGTTTCCCAACCAGATGAAACAAAAAATTGTGTGTAAAAAAACAAAAACAAAGGCATTTATATGTTATAGTGTGCTGGCAGTGTCACCTGCACCTCCACCCTGTCCCCTTCCCTCCCTATCCCGTCAACCTACCCCCCCTTTCTTATCTCCCTCCCTGCTCCGTCCAGTCTTAGAGATCGCGTCGACACCGTGCCACCCACCCTCCTTCCACCCTCCCGCACCCGCACTCCCTAGTCGGCTGTCTTTGGTCAGCAAGTCTGCATCACCCAGCCCAGTCGTTGAAACACGTGCGGTTATGTGATGTCTGCTGCAATCCCTGTGCTGAATTAGATGTTGGCATGTTTGAAACATGCCAGTATCAGCATGTCAGAACATTCCAGTAAGGCGGTCTGTCTTTCAAGTCGTACCTCCCCCACCCCCCATTCCCTCTCCCCTCTCTTTGTGACACAGTATGTTGAACTTGTTGTCACAGAATGTGTGTAGAAACAGGTTTTGAAGTGAGCGAATCAGATCAATCTGTTTAATTGGACGAATCAGGATTAAGCAGTGAATCTGTCAGTCATTCACTTAGCGTCACTAAGACAAGCAAAGATTGATTATTTCAGTTCAACTTGTTGGGGTAGTGAGTGTTGCAGCTTGCATTAGTATGCACAGTATGTTGTGGGAAGGGAATAAAACAAGTCAGCACAACTAATTCTCAGCTGTCTCCCAGAAAAAATGAAAACTGACACAGGCTGACTTAATGATGTGAGGTGCAAAGAAATCCTTGATGGGCTGTGTGCTGCTTTAGGCATAGGGTGAACTTCTTACTGTGTGCTGCTTGTAGGAAGTACTTGAAGTAGGCAGTGTGTGCTGTATTGTAAAAGTAAACACTCTATAAAAACCACTCCATGTGGCCCTGCTGTTAGAGTGGAGAGAGAGTGAGCGAGTGCAAGTGAGTGTGTGCATCATCATTGATCCAGTATCCCCCTCTCTGATCCTCTCTCTTGGAATCGAACCACACTCACCGAACAGTTTTTACATATATTTTCAGTCACTGATCCCTAAACGAAGACCAAGATCAGAGTTTTAGACAGTGGATTATTTTAGCAATCATAATCATGATGATTAAAAAGTAAGTACACAAATGCAGAATCTCATCACAAAGTCACAATTTCTTTTGTGTTTTTGTTTTTATTTGTTTCAGAATAAATTTATTCCATGCATGAGCTGTGTACATGGACTGTACTTTATTTAGAATGTATGTATGTGTTGAGGACATAAGATGAAGTAACAAATAAAACTGAAATGACCAGGGAAATGCAATAGTTGGTGAGAAATGACACTGAAGAAATAAGAAATAAGTAGATCTATACATTAATAAATGTTGATTTTTTTTGATTTTTTTTTTAAAGGGAAACAATTTATTATAAATGAAAGTGACATTTCATTGCAAGTATGCTGGAAATACACATTTGTATCAATTAACCAACCTCATATTGAAAATTAATTCATATTATTTATTCAAATTATTGTGTTTGTGTCCTTTGTTATCATTAATTGCTGTTCTTCATTTACTTGTTCTATGTCCATTTTTTCCCCATTCATTTATACGTCAGAACAGCATGTATGTGACATTCATGGACATGTGACATTTCATAATGAGACACAGAGTGAGAGAGAGAGAGAGAGAGAGGGTGGGAGTTGTGTTGTGTTTTCAGTTTATCTATCACCAAATCCCCAGCTGCTGTGACCCAGTGCTAGCAGCAAAGCAAACAATCTAGTGCATTCTTTCAAAACCAGTGGACCAGAAAGAAAAGGGATCATCAGCACCTGACACTGTAACAGCTGCTCACTCATCCTGTTGGAACACGCTGCCCCTGAAACACCCATACCCTTACACACAGTGCAGCACATGCATGCACACTGCTGTCAGTCCCTGTTGATTATGGAAATTTACTGCGTTCATTTTTATCCTCCAAATTTCAGATGTTTGTTTTTTCTAGCAGGAAGGATAAAAACGATTGCAGTAAAATTTCCATGTTGCTGGGCATGGATTTTTTTCTCTTTTTTTTTTTCTCAAAACTTTCCAAGGATCACGTTTTGGCCCTGTTCTGTTTGTGTGCCAAGTATAAACACTGTACTATTTTTTTTCCACCATAAATATCTCAGTTACATTGTTCTAAACAGCTGACAGACTTGTACTTGATGATTGTAGTAGTTGTGCTTTTGCCTCTGTGTGTATGTGTGTGTGTGTGTGTGTGTGTGTGTGTACAAGTGCACACACTTTACTGAAAAAGCATGTCTGTGTCGAAACTGAATTTAAGTTTAGACACTGCTATTTCAGATGCACAGAACTGTTTTGATCAGTTTGATAGCATTCCATTTGTTCTAAATGTTGAAACTGCCAGTGAAATGAATAAAACATCACAATCAATGTTCACGTTTTTCTTGTTGGTCATTATTTATGCAAGTTTCATGCTCGTGCCACTTATTTCTTGTTTACATTGATCAATCAAACAAATCTTTCCAACAAAAATCAGACAAATTTGCAACAAACATCAATAATTTCTCCCACTAAAATCAAATTAATCTCTCCAACAAAATTAAATAAAGCTCTCATAATCTCTCCCACAAAATTAAAATAAAGCCGTCCCATGAAAATCAATAATCTATTTCAAAAAGATTACCAGTTACCACTCATGCATTACCGCTCATCCATGACAGTCAATTGCATTAGCTTCCTTATTCCTTCCCCAACTAAATATAATAATAAAAACATGAATGTTAATCCAAAGGAAATGGTGTACATGTGCTTGATTCTACCTTGTACATGTGACTATGTCCTGACGCCAACATTGTTACTTTTGTATGTGTACTGAAGGCATACACTGCACCTGCTGTATGAATTATCCTGTGACCTACCAGTTGTCTGTAAATTTCTTCTTTTTTGTGCAAGTAAAATAAAAGAATTAGAAAATATATATGACTGGAGTTCCAACTCCACAATACTTCCCATATATAACGTAACACGAGCAGGCATTCACCCTTTATCCAAGATGGAACTGATCAATAGTTGTGTTTCTGTCTGATTGTTTTCTGATGTATATATATATATAAACATGACTCAAAGGTCACAGGTTAATTATACAATGATTTCATTGTTTACTTACTCCTTTGTTTATAAAGAAACAACAACATATCTACCTGCACAAATGAACAGCCCAGAAAACTGCTACAAGCTGAACCTGTAAGACTAACTAGCTTAGTTCTTCAACTCGTCATTCCTCACCTTGCTCTAAAACACACACACAGACACACAGACATATATATGTATGTATGTATGTATATATATATATATATATATACTGTAAAAAAATAAAAATAAAAATTAAAAAATAGAAAAAAAAGAAGAAAAAATGGAAAAACAGAAACAAACAGTGGAAAGACTTGGGAAGGAAGTAAGACGATGAAAATGTCTGACCACAATTTGTTCAGCTAGCTTTCCAGCAACTTCTGAAATTTGAGCGATACCATTTTCAGGTCCGGCGTCTGATCGACTTGACGCAAACAAGCCTTGACATGGGGGCATATCTCTATCAGCAGTTCAAGACATGACAAAGCCTGATCACACAGCTTTTCCCTCACAGGCCCCATGGTTGCTGAATAAGTGCCAGTCTCCAAATCCTGGAACAGTTTCAGGAGAGACTTCACAATCTTACCAGCGTAGGGTGGTACGCGAGGCCAGGCATTCCTCAGTACGGTGGACACAAGGTCCAAAGCGCTGAGCCGGGCTTCCTCCTGTGGGCCATCACACACCTCCAGATAATCGGAGGCCAGGCTGACCAGTCTGTTCAGGTGCCACACTGACCGCACACCCAGGTAGCTGACGTAGTTGACAACGCTCCTGATGTACAGACGCCTCAGGACCAGGCTGCTCTCCATGACAGCGTTGCTGCTAACTGAAGACAGGACTAGGTCCACCTCCTGGGGCTGGGCCAGGTGTGTGTCAATGGCTGGCAGCACTGTCAGCAGAGCTGGATGAAGGACTCGGATGATCTCTGCCTCCCTGGAGTAGATCTGATGTTTGAGAGCGGCGTACACCACGTCCGCTCTTCCATACCTGTCAGCACAGGTAAAAAGTCAATGTGAGGGTCATTCACAGTTCTGGCTGACCTACAACTGAATAAACACTAATTTTTGGTTGGGCACAGCATGTCCCTTCATACACTGTAACACACACAAACTGTGACAAAGACACACATAAATACATACAGTAATATCTCTTTCCAATCTTGGACAAAGTTGTTATCAATTCAGAATTAAAAAAACAAACAAACAAACACACACAAAAAAAAAACAGAAAAAAAGATTTGCTCTGATTGATTGTGTGCATGTGCTGATCTGAACAGGCAAATAACAGCATCCTCAAAGAATGAAGTCTATTTAAAGTAAGCCTATTTCATAATTCATGGTAAATGGGTAAAGAATGCAGAATTCACCAACAGTCAAAAGTGAAAAAGGCAAAAAAATATCTTTTAAAGAAAACCCTACTGGAATGGTCCCACATGAAACAGGAAAGAACTTATCAAATATCAGTTTAGACATTAGAATTGATTTTACTTCGCACCACTAATCTAGCTTAATCCAGGCTGTACTTTTCTACCACAAACAATTTCAAAAGTGACCATCTGTGAGAACACTATACAAAAGCGATGTTTCATATGCAAGGCTCTCTCTGCTAATAAAATTCATCACACAATCATCAGAATCTTAACTTGTGCTGGAAGAACAATAAGGCTGAAAAAAGAATCCAGAACATGTCATGATGTGTATATTACTTTGAAAAGAAGGCACTGCAACAAAAACAAGTCCGGGTCCTATAAATGCCACCTCACAATCACCCCATCCCCCCACCCCACCCCCACCCCCTTTGTCTGTATCCCACTTATTGTGAAACAACTAATTCCCTGATTTTTATGTATTCAAACATTATACAGCATGACCGAAATTATGGCTCACCACCGCAGCTGTTCATTGGAGACGTTGGCAGCAATATGGTGCAAGCATCGAATACCCTTCACCTTGTGCTCCGTCACATGACTGTCGACAAACAGCAACGCTGGGGGCAGCACCAGGTGCAGGTAGTCACTCAGGTGGGGGAACTTGATCATCTGCGTCAGCATCCACACGAATGATTCCACAAATGTTGGGCTGGCTTGCCAGTCCTCTTTGGTCAGCCGAACCCGGACTGCTTTCAGATACTGCCCCAGGAGGCAGCTGTTGGGGGTAGCTGTCTCTCTGTCCTTGCCTTTCCAATCCAAGTGCAGCAACTTCATCAAGGAGTCCACCTGGTATAAAATCCTCACCTGGTTCAACACCTGCAAGGTGAGATTGTGTAGGGAGTCCCTGAACCACAGGCTGGCTCTCATGTTGGAAGACAGGACAATCAGCAGGTGGGGAAGGCAGCCGTGCAGCAGTGTGGGCACTGATGGTGAGCCACAGTGATTGCACATTTCAAGCACTGAATTCATAAAGCTCAACACAACTTCAGTTCTTTCTGTCAGACTCCGGAAGTCTTCCTCCTCAAACATAAAATGTCCTCGGTCTGGAAACGGGGCTGGGACAGCAAGCTGCACCACGTCTTCAAGGTCTGGAAGAACAGCGTCCAGCTGCACAAAGCTACTGGAACACTTTGTTTTGCAGTTCATGTTCCCTATCATTTCTGAAGCTGCTTTCAGAGAATCTAACCTTTCAGTTTCACATTTTATCTGTTTAAATGCACTCATGATATTCAACAGGCAGGTTATATCAGCACTGCCTGTTACACCTGTACTTTCATTTTCAGAGTCAAGTGCAGTAGTTGTTGTTTCTGTCGTCATATTGCATGAGAAACGTGTATCCAGTTCTGTGCCCTACTTCCACAGTGATTGGTCTGGAACATAAACAACACAGCAAAAACATGATGGCATCATTCAATCTGTCTGCCTGCCTACAAAAAGCATTAGGTCTCTCTGCTTGTCCATACACATCAAAAAAGTGGCAGGATGGTTAAGATACTCATCTTCCAATACAGTGTCCTGGTTACACCCTTTCTCCCAAGTTTGACTGGAAAAAATGACATTAAGCATCTAGTCATTCAGAAGAGACAATAAACTGAGATCCCTTATGCAGCACACACTTGGAGCACTGAGAAAGAACCCATGGCAACATAAGTGTTGTCATCTGGCAAAATTCTGAAGATGAAATACACTCTGATAGGTACACTAATATATATATATATATATATATATATATATATATATATATATAATATATATGTTTACACTACAGGCCTGACCAGCACATTGGGTTAAGATACTGTTAAGGCATCTGCCCAGCAGAAGTGGTATAGCATATATGGATTTGTCTGAACACAGTGACACCTCCTTGAGAAACTGAAACATACATGCTACTGTCTCTCTGTAAATCTTTTGGTCTCTGCAAGACAATACAAACAGATCTGCAGGTCTCTTCAAGTCTATCTGTGGTATATACAGTTCCTTCCAACCACAGTCAAAGAACTGAACAATCTCTCCTGACAAATGAGAAAAGGCAGGAACCCAACTTTTACACTATACCTTTCTCACTTTGTGTATTCTTTTTTTTTTTGAAAGGGGGTAAGGCAGGACTAGGCAGTTAAAGTAAATAGGTCATTTATTGGGTGGGGGTGGGGTTGGGGGCTGTGGTATATATTTCTACTGCTAGATATATTTCTACTGCTATTTGTGAACTGAAAAGGGAAAGACTGGAAAGAGAAGGGAGGGAAAGCAAGGACAAGAACAAGATAGAGCATGCTCCACCTATACCGGCCACAGGATGTACCGGATATTGCTTGTACCGTCTTAGTAAAAATTTTCCCGGCCGAAGGTCTTCTTTGACATGACTAAAAACTCAGCAGATACACCGGACATTGGTTGTACCAGACATGTATTATACCAGACAAGTTTTTCCCATCCCCAGGAGCACCTTGCTCAAGATATACCGAACACTGTGTATTCTGTCAAAGATCCCTACCCAAGGAGTCTTCTCTCTGTATATAGCATCACGTCAGACGTCGCTGATGTTACCTTGTCCTGTCCCCAAGAGTACCTAAAAATTCTGATATATCAACCCTCTTGTCCAGGGATAGGCAACTCTGCTCTTCTTCTGATACTTGACTTCTCAGGATATCTCATGTCAGCAATAAGTTTTGGTATATATACTCCTGTACATGTGGTATGGTTGACTATGTATCTGTACACATAATTATATACATATATAGATATATCATATGCATGTAAAATATGCAAGTTGTGTGTGTGTGTGCACACATATGTGTGGAGGGAGGGTAAGTATATATTTGTATGTATTCTGGCTGGCTCAACTATCATTGGAAAAAATCTGCCTACCCTTTCTCACCAGCATGTCAAGATTAGGTAGCTACTAAAAAAAACTATGCCAGACACCATAGCTGTTTTTTCGTTTGAATGCTTTGCTCCATATACTTGCTGAAAATGTTTTTGAGTATCTATAGTTATACCCTACAGAACGATGAACAGGCCCCTTGACGGGGGGCTCAAACATCATATGTGGTTTAAGCATGGATATTTAGTGGAGTATACGGTATACATCCATGTATTGATGTAAAATTGATGTAAAGTGGCATTTTGTGTTTTGCAAAGCACATACTAGTGAATTGTTCTGGATAGTAACAGAATCCATTAATGCTGACAATATTTTAATGTTCCCAAACAAGTTGAAATAGACTACCTTCCATTGTTTCAAGCACTCAACTTAGAGTTAGAAAACTAAAACTAATGCTGGGTAACAGGGCCTCTTTGCAATATCAGTATCAGTATCAGTAGCTCAAGGAGGCGTCACTGCGTTCAGACAAATCCATACACTACACTACATCTGCCAACCAGATGCCTGACCAGCAGCGAAACCCAGCGAGCTCAGTCAGGCCTTGGAAAAAAAGAAAGAAAAAAAGAAAGAAAGAAAATGAGAGGGATAATAAATGATTAAACAAATAAAGAAGTAAATGAATATTTGAATAAAAGATTAGAAGAAAAGAAGAAAAAAAGATAATAATATTGATAAATGAAAATAAAATAAAAAGACAATAATGATAACAAATAACTTTAATAAGCAAATAAATGTAAAACATACAGACATACATACACATACATGCATAACAGATATGCAACAAACTTGCAGTTTCATATATAATATATATTATGTGAACTGTGCCAAGTGTCGACTCCATGCTGACACATCTACAGTGGTCCACCCTAGCAGATAGAAGAAGAGCAGCAAGGCTGACCACCTTCTTCAAATACCATCGTGAAGAGGTCAGCATCAACACCCCATTCAGGCCCACACCAAACACCCCAGCACGGTCCACAAGACAGTCACAATGGGAGTATCTCCTCCCAGCCTGTAACACGAACTACAGAAATATTCCTTCTTCCCGAGGACTGTCAGGGACTGGAACAGCCTGCCTCCAGAGGTTATCTCCTCAACCTCGGTGGCGTGCTTCAAGTCCTGAATCTGACCGACCAGCACATCTCCCCCCCACCCCTCACGTCCCCTTCCCACCCACCCCCTCCTCCTGTACCTCCACCATCCTACCCCACCCTCTTGTCTCAAACTGCCAGTTCTACAAAACAATAACCTAGCTAGTTGAACCCCCCCAGTTCTATACACATCAGAACCATCAAAATAATGATGGTGGATGTTCAAACAATGAAGAAGAATTAGAAGTCAAATACACAGAAAAATCACTTACTCTCGGTTAGACTGGTTGCAAGCACAGGAATCAGGGCGTCAAAGGAAATAACAGAATCGTTGATCTACACTTGGTCTTGATTTGAGAACAATCGGACTGTACAAGTCAAGTGTTATTCTTTTTATTTTCTGTTTCATTTGATGAGCTCGACTGCACAAGAGTGATAACATTAATGTGAAACCGGAAACAATATAACAACATTTGAGCAAGTCCTAGTTCGCGCGTGATCGGAGTATTGCGGGAGATCATTCGTTGCCGAGAACCATTCTATTTATCTTTCACCTAATGTGGGTGTTTGCCTGTTTATATTCAATAAACATGAAAATGATTTAATATGTACGAGTAAAAAGGTAGCTGAGCAAATTTTCCTTCTGACAAAGATTTTATATTTTTATTATGTACATGTAGCACTATTGGCAGCTGAATTGCAGGTGCCCGGTTAGCTCAGTCGGTAGAGCATGGGACTCTTAATCCCAGGGTCGTGGGTTCGAGCCCCACATTGGGCGATTTTTTATTCAGGTTTTTTTTTTTCCCAATCGAGCTACACACAATAGTTTCGCAAAATCAGCTCTAATGTTCATACTAAACTATCTTACAGATCACGAATATACGATCAATAACCTTCAAAGCTTGCTCTTCCCCTCACTGCTATACTACCACGACTGAACTGATTACTACTGTTAAACTTACTACTGTTAAACTAACAGGCCAGCTAGCATAGATAACGATCCGCATTTATAAACTTCGGCTTTTTTCTGTTTCATTTTTTAAAATGTTTAGCTGCATCAGTGACTGCAAGTTAAATTGTTTTGTTAATGAGGCACTGAGACAACCGTCATTGGAATCTGGTCGTTGCTGTTCTGAGTGGTGGTAGTGGTAGCTCAGTAGTGGTGGTGGTGGAGGATGTGGTGGCCTGGCCACTGCTGGGTGTTGTTGTATGGCTGTTGTCCCCCCCCCCGTTACCCCCCCTCCCCACCCCCTCCAGCCCCAGGACTGAAGCTCTTATTGCTCTTATGGCCTCACTCAGTTGGTTCCACTCCATGGCAGTCCTGATGAAGAATGAGCTACGATATTGCTCTGTTCTCGTGTCGGGGACCCGGAATCCACGGGAGTGGCTGATGGCCTGTCTTTCTATTACATTTGTTGTTTCGAATCCCTCAAAACTGGTGGGTTAAATTCTGCGGCGAGTTATATATAATTATGTTTTGAAAAGCACTTAGAGCATAATTCTGGATAGTGTGCGATATAAGTATCCATTATTGTCATTAAAAGTTCGGCAATAATCAAAATGACTTGATTCGGACCCATACACTACCTTGAAAAAAGAAAAGAAAAAAAAGCCAACACCACAAATACTAACAATACTAACATTCCCTATACATAACATTATTTTCCCGCTCATTTCGGAAGCCCGGTTAGCTCAGTCGGTAGAGCATGGGACTCTTAATCCCAGGGTCGTGGGTTCGAGCCCCACATTGGGCGGTTTTTTTTTTCCCCTCCACACAAATCACCGCAACTGCGTATGATTATGATTTGTATAAAAGGTTCTGTTCATTTGCTTTATATATATATATATATATATATATATATATATAAAGGGGGAAGAAGAAAAAAAGTACAATAAAAAATTATTGCAACCAGTAGGCCTAATTCATTTGTCTTCCCATTTCATCGAAGTTATTGCCGTTTCTCATCAGCAAGTGAACATACTGGACTTCAAAGGAATATCTAAGTAGTTAAATAATAATAATGATAATAATAATCGACATTTGTTTAACGCTTTCCTCCCGAAAAGAGAGCTTTACAAGAAACATTGAACACACAGGCGCTCGCGCGCGCAATTGCTCACAAAAGAAAAGAAAAATAATGATTTAGCGCACAATAATATAAAACAGATTCAGAGACTACACGTATTACATAATTACACACACACACACACACACACACACACACACACACACACACACACAACGAAAGAGAGAGAGAGTTTGCCGGCATGGCTTATAACTGAAAAGGTATGGAAGGTCTTTGGATAGGCGTTTTCAAAAAGATGTGTTTTCGGACCAGTTTTGAAAGATTGAAATGAAGGAGAGTGGCGAAGATCGTGAGGTAAACTGTTCCAAACATATGGAGCTGAATAAGAAAAGGAAGAATCACCGAAGGATCGGGTTTTAATGCGTGGAGCAAGTAGCCGCCGTGAATCGGGAAGATGATTTGAGTTGTCGACGGGGTGTGCAGGTTTGAATCAATTCTCCCAGATGGCTCGGAGCCGGCAGCACCCAACTGAAGATGGAGTTGAAGGTGAGAATTGCAACTTTGTACTAAATGCGGGCAGAAATTGGTAACCAGTAGCACGAAGAGGATTGGATTCGTTACTTTTGGTACACAAACGTGTTTAAGTTATTCGTACAGTTCCATTTTGACATTCACAAGCGTACAAAACCAGAAATGCTTTAGACCTTTTCTAAGTTGTGGACTTGATCCATTTATGCGCGGGGGATGTTCAG
The DNA here is from genome assembly GCF_041734735.1 of Babylonia areolata. Classification (NCBI taxonomy): domain Eukaryota; kingdom Metazoa; phylum Mollusca; class Gastropoda; order Neogastropoda; family Buccinidae; genus Babylonia; species Babylonia areolata. Next base: position 48,275,854 of record NC_134880.1, on the reverse strand, counting down.
GGGATAATTTTAAAATCAACATATATGTTTGCTTTAGTGATAAGATAATTTACAACTTGGGAAATAAAATGTGTTTAGGTTAGAGGCGGACGTTTTAAGTTAGTTATAAATCTGAAACATATGATGAAAAATATTTTCTACACAGCACATAGTCAGAAGCCCATGGAGTTAGCTCAGTCGGTAGAGAATGTTAATCCCAGGGGCGTGAGTTCGAGCCCCACACTGGGTCAGTGGATTTGTTTTGCGTCTTCCAGTAGTTGTTCATCCAATAAATTGATCTTCTACAATATAAGAGTATTCGTTCCTCTGTTTAACTTGGCCAATATTAAATTGCCCCACTGCACAACTGAGACTGACGACACCAAGTTGGTCTGACTGATGTCAGTTCTATTCACAAAACCCCTCTCTGTCCATAATCCTGGCAGTAATGGTAATAATAATGAGAAGAATAATACTATTCTTATGCTGCTCAGCACAGTCAAACGTACTACAACTGAACTCTCGCCCCCCCCCCCCCCCCCCCCACCCCGGCCCACACACACTGATACTGAGCTCAGTGAGTGTAAGAGCAGAACACCTTATTGTGCATGCTAGATGTAGGAGCAAAGAATGGCTGATAAATTAAACTGATGTTGGGAACAAACAATCAAACCACAAAGACTCTTAGAAGTTCAGACAAACGAAGACGAGTTTAATCCAGTTACCTTTCAGGACCGTCAATTGACTCCCGGAACAGCTGAGATGGATGCTTCAATGATCTTGCATTTGTATACTCAGTTTGCGGGCGGCAACTGACTGAAAGAATACCAATATGTCATCTGAGTAGGCTGCTGCAGCGTCGATTCGTGATCACAATCAGTCCTCGAGGCTGAATCTCGGTAACGCCGCATGTCTCTGATTTTGTTTTTAAATTTTGTTGTTGTTTTACTGAGTTCTTCTAATATTTTTTTTTTTAAATTCTGTGACACTGCCAAAGTCTGGAATAACAACTTTGATTAACGGGACTGAAGCGGAACTGAAGAAGACAATCGGTTGAACGTCGCTGACATTACTGAATCCGCGGAAGGCAAAACTGACACCAATATGACTCGACCGGCGGCATAAGCTTAGTATACATGCGAATCTTTGAAACGGGACAGATACGACCGTTCGGTCACATCAGTACTAGGCCTACTCAAGTCTGTTGAACTTTCACTAAACTGGTTAGTTGAGAATCTCAGTTTGTAACTGTGATGCGACACTGGCAGACACGACTATCCGGACCGTTCGCCGGCCACATACTTCTTAAATCAGATAAATATTCACTTAACATGTTAGTCATATTTTAGCAAACCGTAACCTGTAGATCTATCAGGCTGTCAGACTAACAAAACAGAACAGAAACACTCGCACAGGTGTCTCCTGACTGCTTTCGAAATCGTCAAAGTGACGAGCACACTGGCCTTGTGCGTCACACTACTGACGAACTTTCACTGGCATCGTTTGCCTTCACGTGCAAGTCCGCGGCGGCGGAATGGATTTAGAGCGACGGCCGGTGTACAACATGCATGGCATGAATCTTTTCTCGATGTTTCAACTTGAGTTACAACAAACACAAGCCTTGAGCCTGCACTGACTTGACGGTTTATTTCTGGGGTGGATTTTATCATCATCATCATCATTGGCGCAGTGTGTGTGTGTGTGTGTGTGTGTGTATAGCTGAAGCCGGAAGCATCACTGCGTTCGGACAAATCCACTGATATGCCCTACACCACATCTGCCAAGCCGGCAGACTGATGCCTGACTGACCAGCAGCGTAGCCCAACGCTCTGTGTGTGTGTGTGTGTGTGTGTGTGTGTGTGTGCGTGTGTGTGTGTGTGTGCGCGCGCGCGCCGCGCGGCATGCGTTTCCCAATGTGTGTGTGCGCGTCAGTGTGTTCAAGTCAAGTTCAACTGAAGCCGGTATGAATGCGTGTGTATTTAATGTGTGTCTGTGTCACAATGTGTGTGTTCCAGAAACATCATGTCACACACACACACACACACACACACACACACAGGCTCTCTCTCTCTCTCTCTTTGGTTTATTTAAGTCAAGCAGACTGTGTGTCTCACCGTCCGCACGCTTTGAAGCTGTCTCTGCTGCATTGCGACAGTGGCCTCCCCTCTAGAAACTTCGGGGTTTTTTATGCGTCGTTTCGGTGACGCCGGTAACCGGAAGATATTTGCGACCGACAATAAGTGTAGTTATATAATTTCCAATATCATATATGCTATCTAACTATTGAACTTAATTGTGTCAGACAGACCTCTGGAGGGTCGGTCGGTGACAGTTGAGAATTTAAAACGACGTGACTTCAGTATCGGCGAGTGCCATTGACCTTAAGGGTGTAGACTCCAATAGGTCGTTAAACTCCAACAACTCGAGTGCCCACATGCATGTGATCAAGCTGTTAAAAGTTGGGACTTCGTTTGTTCAGAGCATAGACACCAACATTTCCGTGTCCTCAACCCAAACAGTTAGGACAGTACATGTTGATGAATACTTTTGAACGTTTTATTTTTGTTAACAAATGAAAGAGACTGTGTGCTCGCAAATTAAGTAAAGTGTATCAGTGATATCACTTTAGTTGGACAAAATCATGAGCGGTCGAAAGGAAGACGTCAACCTTGCTGCTAGCTGTTTCGATGAACACATGAAATATGCTATTGAGCGTGTGCGACCATTCTTGGTGGATCACCTGGAAGTGACAGATTTGTTAGACCACTTGCTTGGCACTGTCTTTCCCTGCATCAGTGACATCCAGGTAAGGCAGGAGGAAGAAGAGAGGATGACAGGTGAAGGCGAGTAGGGGGGTAAATAAATAATGAAACTTTCCTCTTCATCTCAATGAAATGGCGAGTGAGCATATTAGGAAAATATTGACATTGACTCCGTAACTGGTAGAGAAGACAGGCAAATTTATCATCAGTCAAGGTAGACTGAGAAAGGTAGACAGGTATGTGAGGCTTTGCCACATGACACGTGCATACACACACCTTCATACACATATTCGTATACATTGTATGTGTGTGTTTGTGTGTGTGGATACATGAGCACTGATGCACATTATTTATACATGTATCACAATCATTTATTCCTGTATGATAATACATAATGTATAACCATGTGTACACGTTTATGATTTTAGGTGAATAAGGTCATTCTCTGCGATCCTAATCCAGCCCTCATGTCTCATATATTTCTTATCCTTTTTATTCTCCCTTAACACTGTGAAGGGTCTTTTGCATAAAAGAACGGTTGACCAGAATCCCACAGGTCTCTCGGTTGTGTGTCAAAACCTGGGCCTCTGCAAATGGTTTTCCAGTCTGGCATTCTGCAATGTTGTCAGTTCATGTTTTGTTGTTGTTTTTTGTAGTTGTCTTTTGTCTTCCTCTCTGTCTCTCTCCCTCCCTTCCTTAACTATTCCTTTGAGGATTATTTTAGAAAGACCATTGGATCTTGTTACATGGTCATGCAGTTATGCTTTTCTTTTCTTAACTGTAGTCAACAGGTTTTAGTGTGCTCCAATGTGCTGATTTATGGTTTGGTACACTTGTTCATTGGTGGTGTGATCAATGTGTGTGATAATTAGTATCTTGCGATTATATCTGATTTCCAGGCGGAGAATACCAGAGAGGAAAAAGTGCGCAAACTATTGGACAGATTAATCAAACGTCCTGCTGCAGCATTTTGGATTTTCATCGAGGCTCTGTTCCAACCGCGTGTTGGTCAAGGACATTTAGCGCTCAGGATTTTGGAGTAAGTTTTGGCCAATGCTGTGCATATACTGTATTGTGCTCGCTTATACTGTGCTTACTCAACACTAGATTGGCTGACACATTCGTCCTATAGCCAAAACGCACACTGACTGACTTTTGTGATCTGGTGTTATTAGGGTTGCGCCATCTTTCATATCTTCCCCAGCCGGAAGTGAGAGTCGACCCGACTGCGAACCAACCAAGTTAGAATACAATACATCTCCTTTTTTTTTTTTTTTCAATAGACATTCTTTCATAAACCGAATTAGTCGAACGAAACCGAATATTCTGAAAGAACTGGTTCGTTGTTGTTGTTGTTGTTGTTTCACATTTCTTTCTTTTGGGTCCGCTTCCTGAGTCTCGCTGATCGTCTCGGCTGAGATGTCTGGGCTGTGGCTGGCTGCAGCTCCGGACTCCCAGGTGTTGGCAGGCGTGCCAGCGTCCACTGGGCTGCAGGCGTCTTCTCAGCTGCAGGCGTCTTCTCAGCTCAGTGCAAGCCGGCTCTGGGCTGCATCCGAGAATGCATCCAAGTCAGGAGGTGCACAGGAGGTGGGAGAGACACCTTCTGCAGTGCTAGTGGGCACAGATGGATAAAGTTTCCGTGCCATCTGCCTATTTCTCCTCAGGAGGCCACCATCAGAGGTCATGATAATGAGGCTTCTAAGAGCTTCATGGCTTCTAATCACCGTGCATCCTTTCTTCTGGTCAGGATTCCAGACAGCATCGCCAGTGACAGGTCTTCAGGGCCAACTACACAATGCCGTCTGTCATAGTTAACCTTCATGTTCTCGCAATACTGCTTTTCCCTCTTCCTGAGGATGTAGTTGTCAGGGGTCTGGGGCAGGAGGGTATCGGCGGGACATAGGATGCTGGTTTTTAGTCTGTGTTCCATACTCAGTTGGGCGGGGGAAAAACAATTGGGCAAGGGTGTGTTGTGGTACATGAGTTGCCCAAGGTAATCGTCACCACACTTCTTGGTCTGAACGGCATGCTCAATCTCACCATTGGCTTGGGGATAGTGGGGGGAGGAGGTCACATGTTCAACCCCCCAGGACTGGGCAAAGCTGGCGAATTCCTTACTGCTGAACTGGGGCCCGTTATCCGTGACAAGGATATCTGGGATGCCATGGCGACTGAAGACTTTCTTCATGCAGGATACAGTCTCTGCAGTCGTCACTTTGTTGGACACCAGTGCAATCTCCACATCTCTGGAGTAGTAGTCAATGGCAAGGAGGAAAAGTTTTCTACTATGCTGAAAAAAATCAGCTGCGATCCTGGATCAGGGCCGCTCTGGAAACTGTGTCCCTTTCATTAGTTTCACTCTGGCCTTTTTGTTTTTGGCACACTCAGGGCAGGTTTTCACCATGAGGTCAATGTCTTGAGAAAGGCCAGACCACCACACACAGTTTGCTGCGTTCTCCTTCATCTTGTTGACGCCTTGATGTCCATCATGGAGATGACGCAGAACGTCTTGTTGGAGAGAGAGGGAATCACCAGCCTTTTGCTTCACAGTAAGAGGTCGTCATAAACAGACAGGTCGCCCTGTTCATTCAGGTAAACCTTCAGTGTGTTCTTGTCTGGCCACCCATTCTGCACATGATGCATCACTACTTGAAGGGTGTCGTCTTTCTGGAGTTCTGACCTGATCTCATCCAGCCTCCTGTCTGAAGGTGGCAGGGTCAGCAGGACAGCATTGACATATGCCTCCACCTGGCAGGTCAGATCGTTGTCCACTGTCTCAGTCGTTGACAACGGTGCTTGGGAAAGTGCATCAGCAGTGTACAGTTCCTTGCCAGGAACATGAATGATGTTGAAGGCATACCACATCAGTCTCATCCTGAAGTGTTGGATGCGAACAAGAAGTTCATCAATCAGTTTTGATGAAAAGAGGGAGACGAGAGGTTTGTGGTCTGTCTCCACATGGAATGTCATGCTGATGAGCAGGTCGGACCAGTGTTCGAGGCTCCAGGTGACAGCTAGCACTTCCTTCTCAATTTGGGCGTACCGCCGCTCGGTCTCCGTCAGCGAACGACTTGCATAGGCGACAGGATAAAGCACCCCATTGCCTTGGCATTGCAGGAGTATCGCCCCAAGTCCGAAGCTACTTGAATCAGCGGAAACTACGGTCTCGCGATCTGGGTTGTACAGCGCAAATGTCTCTGGTGATGCTAGAGCATCAAAGGCAGACTGCTGATCCTGTCCCCAGGTCCATGCGGCATCCTTGTGTAAGAGCTCTCTCAGAGGCTTTGACTTCTCAGCCAGATCGGGTATGAACATCTGTCAGCATTTAGCGTGAGGCTGCCCTGTGACAGCCTGTCAAGGACGTTCTTGAGCTTCATGTCAAGGTCAGCCTTGTCCTTTCCAAAGACAAGAATGTCATCCATATGGCACAGCACTCCATCCAGGCCCTGAAGGATGTTGTCCATCGTATTCTGGAAGTGTTCAGGCGCCAATGATATGCCGTACGGTCGACGCTTGAACTTGTAGCGTCCAAATGGCATTATGAACATGGTAAGCTTGGAGCTTTCTTCGTTTAACTGGATCTGGTGGAACCCGGAGTTGGCGTCGAGCTTTGAGACGACGTTGCCCTCAGAGATCTTGCTCAGCATCTCCTCTGCTGATGGCATGGCGTACACTTCTTGCTTTACACTCTTGTTCAATCTTGTCAGGTCCACGCAGATTCTGACGTCGTCACTAGCATTTGGCACCACAACGATGGGACTGGACCAGTCAGCAGGCATACTATCTGGTTCAATGACACCACTGTCAGTCATTTTGTTCAGCTCCGCCTCCACCTTCTTGAGCAGAGGAACTGGGACACGTCTGGGCACGGACTTGAGAGAAGGGCTTAGCATTGTCCTCCACCTCAATGTTCCACTCCCCCTCTAGTTTACCTAAGCCAGTGAACAGCTTGGGGTAACGTCGCTTTACATCCTCTGAAGATGTGAACTTGATCTGCGCTTGGGTCTTGGGAGACTGCTGATTGGCTTTCAGCGTTCGAATGGCACGTACTGAGAATGCACCAGGAATGTCATGGATCAGTCCTAGTTTGTGAATGGCAGGCATACCCAACAGCAGTTTAGAGCTTTTCACGACATCCACTTTCTCTTGAATGCTTGTTTGGCCGTGGTGGAGCCTGATGTAAGCAAAACCTTTGAAACCGAGACGCTGGTCACCAGGTCCAAGAAGAGAGCGGTCAGCTGTGTGTAGAGTCCCAAAGGCTGGCTTGTAGATGTGATCTGGCATCACAGAAACTTCAGCTCCAGTGTCGATACACCAAGTAAGCTCTTGTGGTCAACATTGAGTTTGATGTGCCACTCCAGGTTGGTCGATGGCACTGACTTGTCGTTCATGCCTCCAATAAAGTAGCTGTCTTCCCCTGCATGCTCAGCTGGGTCCTGAGAAACTTCACAAACTGATGCTGAACTTCTGCAGACAATAGCAAAATGGCCCATCTTGCTGCACTTCTTGCAGCAGCTCTTAGCTGCAGGACAGTTCTTCTTTCCAGGAGAATGTCTTCCGTTGCAGTAGCTACAATTGTCACTGGCCATAGAACCACCAGAAACCTGGCTGCTTCTCTGGTTCTGATGTCTGAGGTCTCCTCTTTCTCCTCCATGTCGCTGGTCGCCGGTTTTTCTGGAAAATGCATCAGTACTGGCAGTCTTGGTGTCAGCAAGCTCTTGCTTCACCATGTCACGCATAGAAAGAATCTGGATAGTCTTGTCCAAGGTCAGTTCTGCCCCTATGTCATACAGCTTCAGCTTTGAAGAGTCATCTTTACATGCAAATACTAGTTTATCCCTAATCATTTTATGGACATTGTCAAATTTGCACGCTTTTGCTTTCTCTTTGACTGTACGCAGCCACGAGTCAAACGACTGTCCTGGTTCCCGTTGTAGGCAGTACCAATACTGTTGACGTAGCATCAGCTGCGGGTCACGTCTGTGAAAGTGTTGGTCGAATTTGCGTCTTGCTTTCTGCCGGTAACTCGTTATCCACGTCGTTTGGATCTGAACTAGCGTCCAGAAAGACAAAGTTCGAAAAAATCTCTAGCCCGTCATCGCCAATATGATTCAAAAGCAGTCCTACCTTGACAGTGTCTGGCTTCGTCGACTCGCGAACTTCATTCGCCACTTTTCCCAGGCTAGACTAAGATTACCGCCGCTGACGACCAGGGCCTCTGGCGTTCTTGCGATATGTGCGTTAGCCATTACGTTACGCTATCGATCCCACTTCTGACACCATGTATTGTGCTCGCTTATACTGTGCTTACACAACTCTAGCTAGGCTGACACATTCGTTACATAGCCAACACACACACTGACTGACTTTTGTGATCTGGTGGTATTACGGTTGCGCCATCTTTCATATCTTCCCCAGCTGGAAGCGAGAGTCGACCCGATTGCGAACCAACCAAGTTGGAATACAATACACACATATTATATATATACCTCAGTGTATGTAGGTTTTGCTTTAGAGGCAAGTCAGCTAAGTATCATTCTTATTCAAGTAGTAATGTACACATGCAATTGTCAAAATTAGATTTGTTCAGTATTTTAGCAGTAATAACAGTTTTATGATGAAGTACAGCCGTGAGGGCAATTTCAGTTTCAGTTTCAAGGAGGCGCCAAAGCGTCCGGATTGATCCGTGTCCCCAATACCACATCTGCTTAGTTTTTTAAAGGGCAGCACGCACACACACACACACACACACACACACACACACACACACGAATGCACAACCCACACATACCGTACACACAGACACACACACAGACACACACAGAGACACAGACACACACAGACACACAGACACACACACACACACACACACACACACACACACACACAGAGTGAAAGTGATGGGTGGGCTTTGAGAAAGTATTTTACACTCTGCACATTTTTAACACCAAATAGGGGCGGGTGGGTGATAGTTTACAGTATATCGCTGTTAAAATAGGGGAGGGTGGGTGATAGTTTACAGTATATCGCTGTTAAATTTCCCCCTTGCTCCCAATTTGATTTCAGGGAATACAGCGAGCATGGAGGGGTGATTCCTGAGAGAGTGGAGCGCCTGCGCCGAGATCATTTTTGACCGGCAGAATCAATTAGGCCCCGAGCCCAACCAAAGAGTAGGACAACAAGAAATCTTCCATCAGCAGCCATAGCAGCAGAACCATTCCAAACAGGACCACTAGATGTCATCGGGAGCACGTCAGCCAGAGACTGGTGTGTGTGTGTGTGTGTGTGTGTGTGTGTGTGTGTGTGTGTGTGTGTGTGTGTGAAAGAGAGAGAGAGAGAGAGAGAGTGTGTGTGTTAAATGAGGTGATGAGTTCCATTATGGATCATGTACCTAGCATATGTAAAAGAACCCACGGCAACAAAAGGGTTGTCCTCGGTAAAATTGTGCAGAGAAATTCATAGGAAAACGAATAAACGTGCAGGCAAAAAAAAAAAAAAAAAAAAAAAAAAAGGGTGGCGTTGAGGCGGAGCATTTCAGTTCCTGAAGAGGAAAGGTTGAGGAGGAGCAGTGCATTTCAGTTCCTGAAGAGAGAAGGTTGAGGGAGAGCATTTCAGTTCCTGAAGAGGAGAGGCTGAGGAGCATTTCAGTTCCTGAAGAGGAGAGGCTGAGGAGCATTTCAGTTCCTGGAGAAAAAAGTGTGAGGAGGAGCATTTAGTTCCTGGAGAGGAAAGAATGAGGAGCATTTCAGTTCCGAAGAGGAAAGGTTGAGGAGCATTTCAGTTCCTCTACCCAAGCTGACGAATCTTTGGAGGCCAGAAGTGCAGTTGAAGCTCACAGTGCAACTGGCTGTCTGTCAGAACTGTCCTGCTGTGTATGGAGTCAATGTGAGGAGAACGAATTCCATTCTTTAGGTATCGGAAGATTCATATGGGACTGTTGTTTGAGGGACATGGTAGCGGTCTCCTCTATGGATGTGACGCTCACCCAGTCTGGCTCCGCAGTTAAGTGATTATTGTCGTCAGTAGATGGGCGCAATAGCCGAGTGGTTAAAGCGTTGGAATTTCAATCAGAGGGTCCCGTGTTCGAATCTTGGTGACGGCATCTGGTGGGTAAAGGGTGGAGATTTGTCCGATCTCCCAGGTCAATATATGTGCAGACCTGCTTGTGCCTGAACCCACTTAGTGTGTATATGCAAGCAGACGATCAAATAAGTACGTTAAAGATCCTGTAATCTTATTCTATGTCAGTGTTTGGTGGGTTATGGAAACAAGAACATACCCAGCATCGGTATCCCGGAAAACAGAGTATGGCTGCCTACTTGGCGGTGTAAAAACGGTCATACACGTAAATGCCCACTCGTGTACATACAAGTGAACATGGGAGTTGCAGCCCATGAACGAAGAGGAAGTCGTCAGTAGGGGATTAGTAGGTGGTGTCCTGTATAGAGAAGGCACCACTGGACTTCTCTGAAGTGACTCAGCTGCAGCGCAGGGTTTCCTCTGGTGTATGGCCTCCTGGCAGCCTAACATCGATATTTCCCTGTTGACTTCTAACGCTGAGACTGCGGCAGTTGAACCTGGGTTTGGCTGATTGGGGGACTCGATATGAACAGCGTGGGAGTAATGTTGCTGAAACAGTGCAGATGGTGGGGCAGCAAAAAAAGGTTTCCATTCATCAACTTATACCAGTATCTGTTTCAGATTTGGAACGGGATATTTTGTGGCCGCAACATTGACAATGTTTGTCAACATGCTGTAAACTAAGGATTACGCTTTGCTTTACACCGCATTTGGAAGCATGTTCAAGTCCTGTTTCATTTTCAATTTTGAGCCTGCTTTTTTGGTTTTACTTTTGATTCAATATTGGGATGCGGATTGCGGATGCGTTTGTAGTCTACTTTGAGGTGTGAGATATGAATGAAATGATCAATATATCTGTATAATCAAGGATCAAGGGTTGTGTCCTAGCATCCAAGGCACTCTGTAGACAGGAAGTATTAATCTGTTTTTGTGTGCGTGTGTTTTAACATGTGTGTTTATTACTTGCACTGACCAGTACTCTTGTGTGTGGGTTGGAGAAGGTATGTGTATGTTCAAATTGTTAGTATACATTAAAAAAAAAATCAATCTCTTGTGTCTTATTCATACTGGATGGTTGAATGTTCTTCGAGCTGTCAGGAAAGCACTAGATGCACACATTATTATTATCAGTAGTGTATTCTTATTGTTGTTATTATTATCATAATTGTCATTATTATTACTGTTATTATCATTATCATTGTTATTGCTATTGACAAATATTTTCCAGGTTTGCAACAATATGAGGAAGAACGTTTCACCACTCCCAGTTGCCATACAACGCTGAGGAAAATCTGGTACCTCAACCCCCCTGACAAGCTTTTTCGGCCTGAAAATCGACACCAGTGAGGAGCATCAAGGACAGGGTCACCCACATTGGTCTCATACCTATATGGGCCTGCAATCATCTAGAAATCTATATAGCGCCTTTCTCTGAACTCTTCTCAACTCTGAATGACTTTGATGACTTGGGTCAGCAGCAGTTTCTATGACAATTATAAGAATATATATATACTTGAAAGAAATGATTCTTCAGATCAAAAAGCGACAACAACACAAAGATGATTTCATTCAGAAATCCTGCATTTAAAGTACATTGTGAAACAGATGTTTACACACACACACACACACACACACACACACACACACACACACACACACACACGTGTTTGTGTATGTGTGCGAGTGTGCATGCGTATGTACTCGAGTTTGTTTTTAGTGATAATGTATTAGCATTGACAAATGAAAACCAAAACTAATTTCATTTCATTACACCCAGAGGGGTGGTAGAGGCTTAGGGAGGGAGGGAAGGGGAAGAGCGAAAGAGAAGAAAGGAGATGATGAAAAAAGATTGAGAGCAAAGCAAAGAGTGGACTCGGCTGGAGTGAAGTCCCTTGTCCTTCCTGCATTCCTGCCTGTGTTCGGGTGGGACATCAAACACAAAACACTCCACAGCTGGCCATTGCTCTGTCTATGTCTCCAGACCTTGCACTTGGAATGAACTCCCTCTTTTGCTTGGTCAAGTCTCTGCACTCAGCTCTTTCAGGTCTGGCCTTCAAACGTACCTCTTGCCAAAATAGCCCCCAATACCTCTCTACCTCCACTTATTTCATCAGGTCAATTTTAACAATGTATCACTCTCTCTCTCTCTCTTTCTCTCTCTCTCTGCGAGTTGCGTGAAGTTGTTTGACGCTCAGATTTAACCTGCTCAGCGTTTTGTCTTTTTGTCCACCTTCAGGGTCAGTGAAGCTCAATTTCAAACATATCATCCGAGCATTTTTGCTTACATAGATTTACGATTGGCTGTTTATGTATATGACTGTTTTTAGCCCCCCGCCCCCACCCCGCGCCCCCTCCCATGTAATAATAATTTATTTTTTATATAGCGCTATAATACAAGCATAAGCAAGCTCTAAGCGCTTTACAATCCAGTACCTAAAGTGAAACAAGAAAGCATATAAAAAGTAGTAGAAACATAAAACAAAATCATTAATATTATAAAAAAAAACCACAATGCATAAAACTCACAAAGTAGCATACTATCAGTACTACAACTGTTACACTCCAACACACACACTAACACCCACGCACAGACACACACATGATTAAACGGCTGAGATGACAGCAATTTTCACTTAAAATACATACATGTAAAAAGGAACATAATTGTAATCTGCATGCCACAGATTTTGTAAAAATTGTGAAATAAAATTTTGGATAGAAAAGGTAAAAAGGGTAAAAATCGGGTCATTCTCCCTATCGAACCACACCACCATCATCCATCTACCCACTCCCATTCTCTCTACTCTCCCATCACACACACTCACATTGCCATGGGCCTGGGACAACAGTACTATTAGAGTTATGACAAGCATTTTTTTTAAAAAGATTAGTTTTAAGATTTACTTTAAAGGTAGATAGATGAGTTGTTTGTCTGAGAGCAATAGGCAGAGAATTCCAAGTTGTTGGGCCGAAGACGGAAAATGACCTCTTTCCACAGGAGTTAAGGAAGTATCGGGGAACAGTTAGCTGGGAGGAATCTATAGATCTCAATGTTCTGTTTGGCAAGTACGGGTTAACAAGCTCAGAAAGATATGAGGGTGTGGTATCACAATTCAGGCACTGAAAGCATAGGCAGGCAACTTTATATTCAATTCTGGCTTGAACAGGCAACCAATGAAGTGTCCGCAGGAGAGCAGTAGCACTCTCTCTCCTCGACTTTTTAAGGACGAGTCGAGCTGCACTATTCTGTATCTTCTGGAGTTTGTAGAGTATCATTGGGAAGGCCAGCAAAGAGAGAATTACAATAATCTAGGTGGGATAGAATGAAGGCAACAGCAAGTTTGCTGGCGGCATCAACACACAGGAAGAGGCGGATTTTACTGATCTTACGAAGCTGAAAGTAAAGAAGGCAGAATGCAGGCAGCCTCACTCCATTTTCAGGGGGCTTTCCCTGTTTATATGACACACCAAACACTGACATCGATCACAGGGACGTTAACATTCATATTAATTTTGATATGTGCATATATGCATGAAGTGATTCAGGTACCAGCATGTCCGCACATCTGTTGACCTGGGAGATCAGGAAAGCTCCGCCTTTAACCCACCAGATGCTGCTGGGATTCTATCTCAGGATTGAAAGTTCAGTCCTTTAAGTTTAATCACTTGGCTGTTGCACCAATTCATGTTTGTTGTTAGGTCTTTATTTTTCATTACATATGGTTCATTCTGTGAGAGACAGGGAATGTGTACGCATGCTTATCTGGAATACGTACATTATTTTTTCTTTGGTACTTACAGACTTGTGACTCTGCCATATCACTTTCTTTTGTTATCTGTTATCACATGGTGTAGTTGACTTTTTAATGTGGATTTGCGCCATACCAACTGGATGATTCAACCTACCAAAGTGCCTTATATCAAAACTGAGCATGGGTGGGAACGGCGGAGACTGTACTATGCAATATCATCCAGTGTTGCGCTATACTGTGCAGTACAGTGCAATACAATACATTAATTTTCAGTTAAATGCAGTCAACACAAAATTATGCAATATAAAATAGTGCGTTGTTATACAATACCATACCATGGTCTTTTGATTTTTGCTGTGTGACATTTTCACTGAAGTGCGCTTATTGTCTGTTGTTATTTTCTTCTTCCATAGAATATATCCCTAAATCTCTTTAACTTTTGAAGGTTTGTCGTTGTTGTTGTTGTTGTTGTCTACTGTGATTATTGATTGTATGCAATGGGTTGCCTTAGGTTGACATCTAAACATTTTATGTCTTTTATGTACATACATGTTGAATTACTGTGATTTTCATATATTGTTAATGTATTTTACACCACAAATGAACTACTCTTGTTGAGATAATAAATTTTCAGTACTCTTTGATAAGGACACCCAGAATTTTATGTAAATCTACCTTTTGAATTCCATTGATGCCTAGGAGTAGTGGTTTGAAGTTATGTTTCATTCTTTGTCTTATTTGTTGTGCACATACATACATGCACTTCGTTTTCTGAGGATTTAAGTACATGTGATTCATTTGTGTCCAATAGTTAAGTTCAGAATATCATCTTGAAGTCCATCAGTTACTTTACAAGTGCCTGAATTGCTTTAATTTATGGATGTATCATTGTCACGCGTCGACATATCCAGAATGTGAGACTCCCCATAGCTGACATATTTCTGTAAGCCGCCAGATAGGCTGGCAACGCGTTAGGCCCGAATACCACGTGCGAACCAACTCGCGTCAGTGAGTTGTGATTTGGTTTTTGATTTGTTGTTTTTGATTTGTTCCTGTATCTTTCTGGCACTTCACTGTCAACTGCTGTGAGAGTCATTTCGACCAGGGGTTTTGGGGGTTGATCTTCCCATGTCTTCTGCTGTGGTGAAGCAGCAGGTTGTCGTCATTTGTCGGCGGGCGTTGCAACGGCTGGAACACCAGTTCCAGGTTTTTCACATAACCTGTCTGAGGTGAGGGTGTGTGATGTTTCCTTGGTCGGCTGGTCGTTTGGACTTGCAGGAATGGTGGTGGAGGGAATGTTTGTTTGAATTTGCTGTAGCTGTTCATATTATTTTGTTATTAAGAGATGCCGTGAATACATGTGTTCCTATCATCATTGTGGCTGTGATCATGAAGAAATATTAATAATGTTTATTATTTTGGGATAAATTAAAGTAAATCGAGTCAAAGTTAAATACATTATTGTAACGGCAGGTTGGATGGGCGGGATGATAGGTTGGGTGTGACTAGAATCTTTCAGAGTCAGAACTGACACTTTGCCATTCTTAGGTTTTTTTCTTCCATTGTGCCCGTTTGGACGGTTCCACTCCTCTGCTGGTTGTGGCTGTGGGCTGGAGGGAGGTCTGCATGGTGCGGGACTGGCAGTGTTCTGCGGCAGCGGCGCAACCGCGTCGACGATAACAGCCAGCGACGACGACAACAGCGTCGGCTGGAAGAACTTGGTCGCTGTGTTAAGTGCTGTCCCCCAACTTACTATCTCCCTTATCCCATCCATTCCTGACCGCTGGTGTATTCTGGACTGCGGCGGCAGAGGCTGAACACAGCGGACTATATTTTTTGTGTGTTTGTAATCGCGTGAGAGGGGTAGTTGTGTCAGTATTGTTTTGTTATTGAATTTCGTGTTCGAAAATACCAGATATTATATTATTTTTATGTGTGTGAATAAATGTTATAAGTGGGATCTGGTTGTTCCGACTGGTGCGGAGGGCTGACAGATTCATTGTTGAGTTTTTGTCATCGTTCGTCCGTCTGTCTGTCATTCTGTCAGCCGTAGCGTGACAATCATCTGCAAACATTTTGCATTTACATTACGTGTAACAAGGTAAGTCGTTAACATAAGTGGAGAATAATGGAGATTTAAAATTGGCCAATCTAAGAAGGATCCATATGGTACTCCATGCTTAAAAGATGTAAAATTTGAGGTTTGATTATTCACTGTTACTGTTTCCTATCAGAAAGAAAAGATTGTATGAGGTGAGAATATTCCTGCGGCGATTCATAAGCTTCCAGTTCACGTAGTAAAAAGAATTGATTGATTACGTCAAAAGCTTCTTTTTTTATCTATAAAGAAGAGATCTGTTAATCTCTTTTCATTTATGCTATGTAGAAGACTGTCAGTGAATTGTATGAGGGCTGTATGACAAGAATGAGTTTTACGAAATCCGGACTGGTCTTCATGAATGAGGTCGTTGTCAAAGAGGTAAGAATATAAAGATTTTTGCAAGTGTCTTTCAAAGGGTTTGGACAGAGCAGATAGGACAGAAATTGCTCTGTATATTGATGGATCAGAAGAATCACCAGATTTGTACATTGGAATGACTAGCCTGCTTGAATTTTGAAGGAAAACATTTCTTATCGATACACTACCCTTGCAAATCAGTTGCCGCTGCAGTACCCTGCACAATTGTTTAATGTGTCAATGCTATATTTCCTCCACAGTGATAAGTATGGTGTAGATCATTTTACAAAGTTGGTGCTTTCTGTGAGAAATCATTTAATCATGTGGATGTACGTGAAAAATGTCAAAAGATTAAATTCAAACTCAAAATTGTCGAAGTTGAAGCCACAGCTACAACAGCTTCATTGTAACGAACCCCCCCATGTTATGGCTCTTTTGAAAGATTTAGAGCTGACCTACTTTCTAACCGTCATTTTTTCTTGCAAATGAAGATTTCCGAACTTTCACAAGCCTTGTAAAGTGTCCCCCCCCCCCCCCCCCCCCCCCCGACCCCGCCATTCCCCCAGTCCCAACCAATGGCACAATACATAACTTCGAGGCCAAGTTCGAAATATGAGATGAGCAATTCCATTGACCAATCATCAGCTGCTGAGTGCATGGCGAGCGCGTGATCACCTCCCGAGTGCACCCGAATGCTACTTTGGCAACTGAGAGCGTCGCCTCCATTTCGAAGTATTTCGTTTTCCAAAGTTTTACCAAATGCCGTCTACAAAGTTATTAGCAGACGATGAGTTTGAATAAAAAAGAAATCAAAAGGCAGAAAGAAAGCTGTGGTTAGTGCAGAATCGTCGGAAATTGCTTATGAATCGCAGTCTACACCGTCACAACCTGACACGCGTGCTGTCACATCAACAACAAAACTGATCGTTGGTTCGAAAACACAATCTGAGCCAGAAACATGGTCTGTGGTCAAAGAAAACGCACAGAAGAAGAGTGGAGCACAAAGGGGAACGTGATACTCTGCATAAAAACGATCTTCTTCTTCTTCTGCGTTCGTGGGCTGCAACTCCCACGATCACTCGCATGTACACGAGTGGGCTTTTAAGTGCATGACCGTTTTTACCCCGCCATGTAGGCAGTCATACTCCGCTTTCGGGGGTAGATAAAAACGATCAATACCCTGTTCAACGGATACAAGTGTAGCCACTGTACTGAAACAGGCGTGTGTTGCTGTACTTCAGGTCTGTGGGAGAGGGATCCACTAATATCCATTTTTAGATCAGTAGATGGGTCCTGAAGATGGTTATACTAAGTGGATGTGCCCATCTTTTTTTATGTACATGGGTAAAAAATGCAGCCACAGTTACGTTAACTGTACGGTCCGTTTTCTCAAAATGACATTTATTACAGTCGCATCCTTTTTTAGGAACACAATAATTTTACAGTCGCATCCTTCTTTACTGAGGAACACAATATTTTGGGTTTGAGTGGAGATATTTGTATGAAAATTGGTAGGTGTATGTAAACTGAATGGCTGCTGAATACTATGAGACATTCTCTAGACTCTAGCTTGTGTAGCTGTCATGCAAATAAAGAAAATGTTACAGTCTGTGACGAATGAAAAAAAATTTCAGCTTTCTGAAATAGATACTAATTGATTTTCTAAAAATTTGAAATTTTCTCTTGGTATTCTATGGCCATATTTCTCTGTCCATATCGAGAAATAAGGAATTGGAGCTTTAGATTAGTTGTGGCTGAGTTCCTAAAAACGTTATTAAAAATGTTCATCATCCAATAACTTCTGTTTCTTTTGTCAGATTTGCTTAAAAAAAGAAGAAAAAAAATAAATAAAAAGAATATATCTATAAAAAAAAAAATAAAATAAAATAAAAAAGAAAAGAAAAAAAGACTACTATTCACGTGTTACAATAGTGTGCAAAATTTCAAGATTGTACCTCAACTCAAAGCTGAGAAACAAAAATTTAATAAACATTTTTTAGACGCCGTGCGCCACCTTAAGGGCTATGTGCTGTTTAATGCTTAGAAGTTTGAGTTAGTGCTGTTATGTGCTGTTTAATGCTTAGAAGTTTGAGTTAGTGCTGTTATGTGCTGTTTAGTTCTACTTATTCTAAGGAATGGTAAACGCTCTTAAAAAACAAACAAACAAACAAAAAACCCAACAAACAAACTTGATATTGGTATGAGGAGAGACGGGCACAATAGCCGAGTGGTTAAAGCGTTGGACTGTCAATCTGAGGGTCCTGGGTGGAGATTTTTACGATCTGCCAGGTCAACATATGTGCAGACCTACTAGTGCCTGAACCCCCTTCGTGTGTATATGCAAGCAGAAGATCAAATACGCACGTTAAAGATCCTGTAATCCATGTCAGCGTTCGGTGGGTTATGGAAACAAGAACATACCCAGCATGCACACCCCCGAAAACGCAGTATGGCTGCCTACATGGCGGGGTAAAACGGTCATACACGTAAAAGCCCACTCGTGTACATACGAGTGAACGCAGAAGAAGAAGAAGGTATGAGGAGAGAGCGTGAGTGAAAGTGTGCAACGTAAATCCTCACTGTTCCTCTCGAACCCTCTTTATACATGAATACATTTCTTCTTTTTCATCTTCTTCTTCTTACTACTTCATCTTATTTCAATGAGACATTAACACGAAACAAAGATTTGCATATAGTGTGTGAACGTGGGAAAACCATTGCATGTGATTCTGTCTAAAAGTTCATTGATGTGGAAGTTTACACAGCTCTAGCATGGAAATGTTCAGTGTGTGCATGTACACATGTGTGACAATGTGTGCGAGGGTGTAATGCTGTTCAAGTTGGTAAACCCAAAAGTTTTTAGTGCATGTATACACTGATGCATGTGCGCACGCGCGTGCGTGTGTACATACACACACACACACACACACACACACACACACACACACACACACAGGTCAATATCTGTCTTACACACACACACACACACACACACACACACACACACACACAAATATACACACTGATCAATCACTGTCTTGCAAACACACACACACACACACACACGAACATTGTGTGTGTGTGTGCGTGTGTGCGTGTGTGTGTGTGTGTGTGTACATAAGTGTCTGGATCTGTGTCTGTTTGTGTACACACTTTAAATGATTCGAGAGAAAAGGGTTCTCGGACAAAGGCCTGTTCAAACGTTGTCCCAAAGGATACAATCGCTTCACGGAGAGCCTTTACTGTCTCAGTGAAAGGGCCACTGTAGTTTTCAGCAGGCACACACAGATCTACTGGCCAAAACCCCTTACAAGACAGGCAGGGAGACATTGAGCCATACAATTCCATTTGTCCGGAGCCGTTGATAAATAAACCTCTGGTACAACAGTCACTGCCGCACCCCTCCTCTATAGCTGTCTCTTATCAAGTTTTCTTTCCTATTTATTGCGCTTTAAAAGATGAATGAAAAGGCTATAAAAGTGGGCTTTTGTGTGCGTGGGTGCTGGTTCGTTACATCAAACAGTCGACATGGATCGATGTTTCTTTGCACCCACTGAATTGGAATGTGTGTTGTGAGAAAAGCTGCATGTGAAAGAACCAGCTACAACGAGGGATTTAATTTGTCCAAGGAAATAATGATAATGATAAAACACACACACACACACACACACACACACACACACACACATAATCCTAAAACTCTTCACATGGGATTACCCCAAGGTTCTGTTATTGCCCCTGTTTTATTTAATATCTTGTTGAACGACTTACCCAAACACTTATCAAATGATGTGATCCTAGTGCAATACGCAGATGATATATGTATGTGGATGAATGTAACTATGAAACGGAATACATCCAAAAGGGCTTTAAACTATATCAAGAAAATATACCAACGAGAAATAGATAGATTAAATAGATATATTGCTGATAATGGTCTTACATTATCATCAGAAAAAACACATATTATGCTTTTTAACAATGGTACAAACCCAGAAGAGTTACCAACATTTAAGATTGAAAATGAGACAATTCAGTATAAAGATACTGTTAAGTTTTTAGGATTGATACTTACTTCAAAACTAACTTGGAACAGCCATATTGAATATATATTAACAAAAACAAGAAAATCTCTAAACTTACTCAAAATTGTGAGTAAACAATACTGGGGACAAGATACAACGATTTTGAAACATTTATCATCATCACTTATTCGATCCAAACTATCCTATGGACAAGAAGTCTTTTTCAATGCTCCAAAATATTTGCTAAAGAAACTTCAAAGCATAGACTGCAAAGCATTTAGACTTGCCCTTGGTGTACCTTTCCATGCATCGACCCTCGGAACATACAAAGAAATAGGAGTACTACCTTTAGATGAATACCGAAACCTCGCATGTGCTAAATACGTATTGAGAAGCTCAACAACTGAAAATTATACATCAGAGGAAGTAAAAATTACATCCGAAAACAGCTTCCCCAAAAGAGCTAAAAACATATCTTATTTAACACCCATTGGCACGTTTGTGTCAAACCTGTTCGAAAAATCTAAAATTAATTCAGATGACGTAGACACACAGAAGACCGTAAGTCCATACCCCATCTGGGAGATGAATAAAGCACATTTTGATGTTAATCATACTGACATTAAAAAGAATGAAAATCCGAATATCATGGCAACGGAAGTCCGAGTACACCTTCAAAATAGATACCGTGATCATTTACAGATCTACACAGATGGCTCACTATTAGACAATGGCCAAGCAGGTTCAGCTTTTGTTATACCAGAACTGAAAACGGAAAGATCATACTATATTGGTAAAAATCGTTCAATATTCACTGCTGAACTTATTGCTGTTCTTATGGCTCTAAATCATATTCTTGATCTTCCAATTTGCCTTCTACAAGTCTTGTTTTGCGTTGATTCCAAATCTGTATTATGTGCTTTAAACTCACCAAATTGTAAGAACAAATCTAAAATCATACTAGAAATCAGCCACATTTGACATCTTTTAAGCTTGAAAGGAACACATATTACGTTTTTCTGGGTTCCTTCACATCTTGGTATTCTCTACAATGAATGGGCTGACAGGGCTGCAAGAAAAGGTGCAAAGAACGAACAGGGAACCATAGAACTTTATGTGCCTCTATCTGTACAAGAGGGTTATCGAATACTAGAAAAAACATCGTGGAACAAAGTCAGAGAATTATACCAAGAAAACGGCAAAGCTTTAAACCATAGTGTAATTAATGGTCAACAACCGGGAACTATCGATCAGTCAAATACATACAGTAATTCAATAAGATTAAGGCAGATTCATACATTATCAAACAGGATAAAACTGAACGCTTTTGTAACAAAGTTCAGCAAAGATGTCAGATGCATATGTGGAGAACATATTTCTAGCAACCATGTAATATTCGAATGTCAGAATCTAAAATGTTTTTTGCCAGACTTCACCAAAAGTTCTTTTGAATGTGTTATTAACAATTCCAATATGTTATTTGTTATTGCAGAAGGTTTGCTGCATAGTCCTATAGGACATTTGTTATAGATGTTATATTTGTTTGATGTTGGCGTTTATAACGTTTCCATTTTTCCTAGCGTTGTCTCTCCCTATTCACCCTCCACACATACACACACTTTTACCCCTCCCCCTCTCACAGCCCCTACCCCCACGGTTTTTTTTTGTTTTTGTTTTTTTGTTTTTTTTCGTCTAATATCACTTCAAGTGGAAAGACGTTAAACTGAAGACAACAACAACACACACACACACACACACACACACACACACACACATATATATATATATATATATATATATATATATATATATAAAGAAAACTATTGTAGGCCTGTTTCAATGATGACAAGAAAAGAAGCGGTGTTGTACTGTATTGTGAGAATCCATTCTGCATATCAAAAATGACACAGGGAAATATGTTGTGGCAATAACGTAAGACAGCATAGCACGTCACGATACGACACGACACTACACGACGCACCACATGGCAACACTACACACGTCATAACATAACCACACCACGCCA
Source organism: Babylonia areolata (assembly GCF_041734735.1). Classification (NCBI taxonomy): domain Eukaryota; kingdom Metazoa; phylum Mollusca; class Gastropoda; order Neogastropoda; family Buccinidae; genus Babylonia; species Babylonia areolata. The sequence goes on along the minus strand of NC_134880.1, from coordinate 48,253,772 downwards.
CATGTCATAACCATACCACACCACATCACACCACACCACACCACACCACACCATTCCATAGGATGTAACAGCCTGCGGTCATAACCATATCGCACCACACCGCGCGGCACCATAACAATATAGTATCACACAACATATATAACGAAGTGCAATGCAATGCGAGGCAAAGTAACACAACACAGCACAGTACAAAGCAACGCAATACAATGCAATACAACACGACACAACACAACAAACACGATAGCAACACAACGCAACACAAACACAACACGACACAGCGCAGCACAGCACAACACAACAACATAACACAACACATCCACTATGGTCAAGAAAAGGTCGGCAAAAATTATTCGACAATGTATCACGAAAGTAAGACCTGTTCTTAACATGCCACAACCAGGACTTTTTTCTGTTTTTTTCCACATATGTAGCCCACTGTATTGTTTCGGCATTCATTTCTTGAAAGAAAAGTTTCTTGAGACCCAAGTAATTAAAAGGCAGCTGGGCTTAAAACGGGTAAGTTCAGGACTACACAGAAGGCTGACACTGCAGAAAGTGCGTGTTTTCAATCAAAACTTATTTTAGACTTGAAATTCTTCTTCTCATCGTCATCATCATCATCGTCATCGTCGTTATCGTCGTTCTTTCTTCTCCTTCTTCTTGTTCTTCGTTTTTCTTCTTCTAACACATTATCGTGATTTTCTTTAATCGCAGTCCGTCAAACAAAACGTGTTTTTAATTTAAAAAAAATCTTTTTAAGGAAGGAGGCGTTTGATATGGTTTGGCTATAGCTACTGATGGTCTGATCACCTTGAATGCCGGTCAGTGATAACTGGACATTGTGTTCATGAAATACAGTTTGAGCTGGACATTCTGTTCATGAAACACAGCTTGCACTGGACATTGTGTTCATGAAATACAGTTTGAGCTGGGCATTGTGTTCATGAAATACAATTTGAGTTGGGCATTGTGTTCATGAAATACAATTTGAGCTTGACATTGTGTTCTTGAAACACAGTTTGAGCTGGATATTCTGTTCATGAAATACAGTTTGAACTACACATTCTGTTGTGTGTGTGTGTATGTGTGTGTGTGTGTGTGTGTGTGTGTGTGTGTGTGTGTGTGTGTGTGTGTGTGTGTGTGTGCGTGCGTGTATGTGTGTTGTGTGTGTGTGTGTGTGTGTGATTACTGGTAATGAATGTCTATTTATGCCCTTTTTCTGTCTTGCTGCCGACCATGCAGCAACGCCCTCCCCCCCCCCCCCCTTCACAATCCCTGTTCCTACCCCACCCCCCACCCCCACCAGCCTCTCCTCTCCCCGCTACCCCCTTCCCCTTCCGCCCGTGCCTCCCTGTAGTTCTTACTGTCTTGAAATGACTCTCTCTCTCTCTCTCTCTCTCTCTCTCTCTACCCCAGTCGTTGTTGTTCCATGGATACCCCACAGGCACAGAAAGCGGACTTAGAAGAAAAAAAAAAAAAAGGGGGGGCGGGGGGGTGGAGGGGGGGGGGAGTAGAGAAGGTGAGGTGAGTGCAAAAGTGTCGTCAAATCCGCGCTGACAAATTTCACGAGCTCGAGCACAAACGAAGAGACGAGTCTTCAGCTGCGATGTTTTCCCTCCACCGTCTCATTCAGACCCTTGACAAAAGGGGAATTGGGCGTTCAATTTGTGCACGAGGATTTAAAAGCCGAGTCACCCATTTGAATGAGGCTTCGATCCGGACAAACGCTTTGGCAAGACACCAGTTATTGTGCGGCTGACTTTGGGTGAGTGTTGGTCTTCTTCTAGGGAAAAAAAAAATCTTGCTTGTCCTCTCCGTGATTCGTATTCGTCTGTGTGTCGCTGCAACAGCGTTTATACACTTGGGGCGCCGTACTCGAGAACGAAAAGTTTTTTTCCACTGTTCCTGGATCCACAAGTTTTATGTAAGTAGTTTACCATATACCTTTTGACATGTTTGCATAGTAATAATCATGATAATGAGAAGAAGAAGAGAAAAAAAGAGAAGAAGAAGAATTTATAATGAAGAAGAAAGAGGAGGAGGAGGAAGAAGAAGAAGGAGCTGGAGAAGAATTAGAAGGAAGATGAGTAGAAGGAGGAGGAGGAGAGGGTGAGGAGGACGAGGAGAAAGAGGAGGAGGAAGAAGAAGGGGAAGAAGAATTAGAAGGAAGATGAGTAGGAGGAGGAGGAGAAGATGGACGAGGAGGAAAGAAGAGGAGGAGGAAGAAGAAGAATCAGGAGCAGGAGGAGGAGGAGAGGAAGAAGAAGAAGGATGTTCAGTAGATATTGACGAGCATGTAATCATTTCAGTTCGTGATTGCGGAATCCATTGACATGTTTCAGATATCATGGGGAAAAAAGAGAATGACAAGATAACGACATTTTTATTTTTTTTATTAGACAAAAAATCATTTAATCTGCCACAGGAATTCCTGTTCACCAATCTGTCTTTCACTGATTCATTTTAAAACATAAGGATCGACATGGAAACAGCATTTCTTGAGTCTACTTAAAGAGTAAGAATTGACATGGAAACATTTCCTGAGTCAATTCAAAACACAAGAGACAACATGAAAACAACACAACAAATGGCCGTTCAGAAGAGATACTGAGACATTATACCAGAGCATCACATTTCTCGACGGGCGCAATAGCCGAGTGGTTAAAGCGTTGGACTGTCAATCTGAGGGTCCCGGGTTCGAATCACGGTGACGGCGCCTGGTGGGTAAAGGGTGGAGATTTTTACGATCTCCCAGGTCAACATATATGCAGACCTGCTAGTGCCTGAACCCCCTTCGTGTGTATATGCAAGCAGAAGATCAAATACACACGTTAAAGATCCTGTAATCCATGTCAGCGTTCGGTGGGTTATGGAAACAAAAACATACCCAGCATGCTCACCCCCGAAAACGGAGTATGGCTGCCTACATGGCGGGGTAAAAACGGTGATACACGTAAAAGCCCACTCGTGTGCATACGAGTGAACGCAGAAGAAGAAGGAGAAGATCACATTTCTTGTTGATCATCCTGGCTTGTACAATTATTCTCTTCTGTCACCTTGAATATCCTGGAAAGCTATGTTGTTTGTTGTCATGAATCAAAATGAAAAATACCTAATCGATTCCTCAAGGTTGATAAAATGTCGGTTTATTATTTCAAACATGAATATAAAAAAAAAGAAGATAAGATAAAAATGAGAGGATTAGAAAGAGAGAAGAAGAAACGTGTCAGAACGATTGCTTTTTCATTGTCTGTGGTACTGGGTTTGAACCCGGTATAAAGACACTTTTTCATGAGTGTTTGAAAAATGCTGAAAAAGGGCAGTTTTGTCCACTACAGAAAAATGCCGATTTGCCACAACTACGTTCAGAACCTGGTGAATAAACAAAATGAATGTTCCTTTTCTTATGATTCCTGGGGGTGGTGGAATCGCATAGTATACAGCCATCTATACTGTGAGAATATTTCAGCTATTACGTTCGACAGTGTTCGAAGGATTGTGAACGAACAATTGACTGTAGCAAATTCAACAACGGACATAGGTTGAGATGGACACGTTTGTGAGACATCGGTGAATGAACAACGTTGAACATGCACACACACACACACACACACACACACACACACACACACATGCACGCACACACACGCGCGCGCACACACACACACACACACACACACACACACACAGCACTTGAGTAGTACATAGGCGGACAGAAATCGCCAATTGTGACAGACGAAACGACAATAGGCGAGTCGGGAATAGGCCCACCGATCACGATGATACGTCTCAGTCTTGAAATCTGCCCCAGAGCACTGATGGATGAAGACTTATGCACATCTGTACTTTACGTCAGAACCTTCGGCAACCAAAGGGTTGTCCCTGGCAAAATTACGCAGCAAAATCCACTGTGATCGTTAAAGAAATAGGCTGTACTGACTGACAGAAAGAAAAGAAAAGAAAAGGGTGGCGCTGTACTGTGGTGACTGATGCACTGTCCCTGGGGAGAGCAGCCCGAATTTTCACACAGAGCAATATGCTGTGGCAGAAAGTAATACAATGCAGTACAATACAATACAATGCGATACGATGTGATACAATGCAATGCAATAGAATGCAATACAATACAATGTAACACCATGCAATGCAATACAATTCAGTACAATACAATGCAACACAACACAATTCAATACAACACAATACAATACAACACAATACAACACAATGTAATACAACACAATACACAATACAATGCAACACAATACAAACCAGTACATTACAATACAACACAACACAACACAACTCAGTAGATCCTTTCTCATGCCGATGTGATCACGTCTCATTTCAAACTATTCCGCGAGGTCGGGAGAGGGGCGTGGGAGGGGATGGGGAAGGGAAGGGGTGGTGGTGGTCGTGAAGTCTCTTTGTGATAGGATCTCTGCTAACGTAGTCTGGACGGTACTTGAAAGAGATCGGTATCATCGATGATAATACACTGTTCCCCCCAGCGCTGACCACATGAAGGAAAAGTAGCCACAAATTTGCTCACATGATGTGTTCGACAGGTCGGGACAAAGGTCGAACGACAAAAGCTGCCCCCCACACCCCCACCCTCCTCTCTCTCTCTCCCCCTTTCTCCTGTCTCTGTTCCTGTTTCTTTAGTCAGAGCCGTCTGTTCAGGGTCAGAGCACATTCAGCCATGGGGAAAGGTTTGTGATGTTTAGAGTTTATGTTTCTATTCATATACTGAAGCGGTATCTTTTTTTCTTCTTCTGCGACTTACTTTGAGCCGATTTAGAAATCACCATAAAACCAAATGTCATTCTCTGTCGGATTCTGGTGGGCCCTTGTTGCGAGGAATCCAGAGAAGATATTGTATTAAAATATCCTGTTCTGACGGAACTTCGAGCCCAATATCTATTCCCCCAAACATTCTGTATATCCAAGTTTATTTCGACTCTGGTTACTAATGGTATGGAACGAGGAATACATTACACACATTTGTGCTGTTTAGAGCTTTTCAACTGAGAGAGACTGTTGTAAACTTTTTTTTTTTTTAGTCGTTGTTTGTTTTTGGAAGAAGCTGCTCTGTTCAAGTTTTCAATTACCATGGCACATGTAGATTCTGCTGTTGCCACCTGTTAATGTCGGCCATGGCCTTTAATTGGAGAAACCAGTCTAGTCTTGGAGTTTGTTAATAGCCTGTCTTTCGCTTCGGTGTCATCTGTTTAGCGTCATGGTTTTATAGTGGGGGGTTACTTAGACTTTGGACTTGCGACAGAGGGTGTGTTGTATTGTATTGTAATGTATTGCATCGAGTTGTATTGTATAGTATTACGTTGTATTGCTTTGCGTTGCATTTGCATTGTGTTGTATTGTATTGTATTGTATTGTAGTACAGTGCAGTGTAGTATGTTGTTGTGTGTTGCATTGTGTTGCATTATGTTACGTTGAATTGTATTGTATCGTGTCGTGTCATGTTGTATTGTATTGTATTGTATTGCATTGTATTGTATTGTAGCGTGCGTGCGTGCGTGCGTGCGTGCGTGTGTGTGTGTGTGTGTGTGTGTGTGTGTGTGTGTGTGTGTGTGTGTGTGCTAAGTAGCCCCCCTCCCCCTACCGCCCCCAGAACCCCCTTCTCCACTACACCGTGTTTCCCGTCTCACTTTGAGCTTCTCCTCTCCCCACCCCCACCCCACAACATACCCTCTCCCCTCAACCCTTCTTCCACACACA